>NW_027140889.1:0-223563 GCF_036365525.1 Heterodontus francisci | reverse complement strand
AAGTGACAGTTTATCTTGTCTCACAGAATAGATTCCAATAATTTACCCACTACTGAGATTGCACTGACTGGTCTGCAATCATTCGGTCTCTCCCTTGCTCCATTTTAAAGAGGTACAATGTTAACAGTTCACCAATCCTCTGGCACTACACCTGTATCCAATGAGGATTGGAAAATGATGGTCAGACCCTCTGCTATTTCCTCTCTCACTTCTTTTGACAGCCTAGAATACATTTCATCTGGCCCTGGTGGTTTACCAACTTTCAAGGATGCTAATCCCATCAACACTTCCTCTCTCCCTATGTATATCAGATCCAATAATTCACTCTCCTCCTCCTTAAACACAATATCTGCATCGTCCCCTCTTCTGTTAAGACAGATACAAAGTATTCATTAAGAACCATACCAACATCTTCCGCCCCTACTCATGTATATCCAACTATGGATTTAGATTTTCAAACGGCCTGTGATCAAATGACATTTCATAGACTTGTCATGACATGGATTAATGTGACAGTGATAGTGTGGATATGACACTACTGAGGGACAGAAAGCAGAGAGAAGTGGTGAACAGTCATTGTTCAGACTGGATGTGGAGGGGAGAATACAGTACTGTTTCTCAGGGTTCAATTCACTCCGCATGATATCAAGAAACGATTGAAGGCACTGGATACTGCAAAGGCTGTGGGCCCTGACAATATTCCGGAAATAGTACTGAATACCTGTGCTCCAGAACTTCCGTTCCCCCATCAAACTGTTCCAGTACAGCTACAACATTGGCCTCTATCCTGCAATGTGGAAAATTGCCCAGGTATGTCCTGCATACAAAAAGCAGGACAAGTCCAACCCGGCCAATTACCACCCCATCAGCCTACTCTCAATCATCAGTAAGGTGATGGAAGGTGTCAACGACAATGCTACCAAACTGCACTTGCTTAGCAATGACCTGCTCAGTGACGCTCAGTTTGGGTTCCGCCAGGGTCACACAGCCCCTGACCTCATTACAGCCTTGGTGCAAACATGGACAAAGGAGCTGAATTCAATAGGTGCGGTATGAGTGACTGCCCTTGACACCAAGGCAGCATTTGACTGAGTATGGCATCAAGCAGCCCGAGCAAAAATGGAGTCAGTGGGAATCAGGTTGAAAACTCTCTGCTAGTTGGAGTCATACCGAGCACAAAGGAAGATGGTTGTGGTTGTTGCAGGTCAATCAGCTCAGCTCCAGGACATCACTGCAGGAGTTCCTCAGTGTTGTGTCCTGGGCCCAACCATCTTCAGCTGCTTCATCGATGACCTTCCTTTAATGATAAGGTCAGATGTGGGGATGTTCGCTGATGATTGCACAATTTTCAGCACCATTTGTGACTCCTCAAATATTGAAGCAGTCCGTGTAGAAATGCAGCAAGACTTGGACAATGTCATGGCTTGGGCTGATAATTGGCAAGTATCGTTCACTCTGCACAAGCGCCAGGCAATGACGGTCTCCGACAAGAGATAATCTAATCTTCCCCCTTGACATTCAATGACATTACCATAGCTGAATCCCCCACAATCGCATCTTAGGGGCTACCATTGACCAGATACTGAAAAGGAGTAGCCATATAAATACCATGGCTAAAAGAGCAGGTCATCGGCGAGGAATCCTGAGGCGAGTAACTAACCTCCTGACTCACCAAAGCCAGTCAACCATCTACAAGGCACAAGTCAGGAGTGTGATGGAATATTCCCTACTTGCCTGGATGGGTGCAGCTCCAAAAACACTCAAAAAGCTCGGCACCATCCAGGACAAAGCAGCACTTGATTGGCACCCCATCAACAACATTCACTATCTTCACCACCAACGCAAAGAGGCAGCAGTGTGTACCATCTACAAGATGCACTGCAGCAACGCACCAAGTCTACTTAGACAGCATCTTCCGAACACACAACCTCTATCACATAGAAGGACAAGGGCAGCAGATGTATGGAAACACCAGCACCTGCAAGTTCCCCTCGAAGCCAGACATCATCCTGACTTGGAACTATATCACTGTTCCTTCTCTTTCACTGGGTCAAAATACTGGAACTCCTTCCTAACAGAACTGTGAGTGTACCTACCCCACGTGGACTGCAGTGGTTCATGAAGGCAGCTCACCACCACCTTCTCAAGGGCAATTAGGGATGGACAATAAATGCTAGCTTATCCAGCGATGTCCACATCCCATGAATGAATAAAAAAAGATGCCAGAGAACTGGAGGGCTGTAAATGTTACACCCTGTTTAAAAAAGGAGAGGTTGGATAAGCCCTGTAACTATCAGTCCAATGCTGATTCTTGGAAAATTGTTGAGGCCATAACCCAGCACAAAAATATTTCTTGCTTGTAAAATCATGTCTTAATAAATGGCGAGTAGCACGGATAGCTTCATGGAAAATCATTTCTGATCATCTTGATAGTTTGTTGACGTAATTGTGAGTGTTAACGAGGATTGCGTGTTTCGTGTAATAGAATCATAGAATCGTCGAAAGTTTAAGGCACAGAAAGAGGCCACTTGGCCCATCGTGTCTGTGCCAGCTGAAAAATTATCCACCTATTCTAATCCAGCATTTGATCCCTAGCCCTGCAGATTATGACATTTGAGGTTCACATCCAGGCTCTTTTTGAATGAGTAGAGGGTTTCTGCCTCAACCATCCTTTCAGGAAGTGAATTCCAGACCCTCACTAAAAGCAGGGGACCCAGTACCGAGCCCCGTGGAAAACCACTGGAAACAGTCCTCCAGTCAATACCCGTCAACAATTACCCTTTGTTTCCTGTCACTGAGGCAATTTTGTATTTCTGGGTGAACATGTTTTTCCTCAACTCCCTTCTGATATTTCTACCAATCACTTTAAATCTATGTCCCCTAGTCACTGATCTTTCTGCTAATGTGAATAGACCCTTCACCTCCACTCTATCCAGGCCCCGCAAAATTTTGTTCATTTCAATTAGATCGCCCCTCAGCCTTCTCTGTTCCATGGAGAACAACCCCAGCCTTTCCAATATTTCCTCTTAGTTGCATTTTTCCAGTCCTGGCAACATCCTCGTAAATCTCCTGTGTACCCTTTCTAGTGCAATTACATCCTTTCTGTTACCAGAACTGCACACAATATTCAAGTTGTGGCCTAACCAATGATTTATACAGTTCCAGCATAACCTCCCAGCTCTTTCATTCTATACCTCGGCAAATAAAGGAAAGGATTCCATATGCCTTCTTAACTGTCTTATTGACCTGTCCTGCTATCTTCAGGGATATGTGGGCATTCGCTCCAAAGTCCCTTACTTCCTGTACACTTCTCAGTATTGTCCTAGTAATCGTGTATTCCTTTGCTTGTTTGAGCTCCCCAATTGCATCACCACAGACTTAACCAGGTCGAATCCCATTTTTCTGCCCATCTGACCAGACCGTCAATATCTTCCTGCAGCCAACAGCTATCCTTCTCGCTATGCACCGCATGGCCAATCTTTGTGTCGTCTGCAAAAGTCTTGATCATACCCACTACATTTACGTCTAAATCTTTAATATCGACCGCAAAGAGCAGGGGACCCATTACTGAGCCCTGTGGAATGACACTGGAAACAGTCCTGAAGTCGCAAAAATACTTGTCAATAAATTACCCTTTGTTTCCTGCCACTGAGCCAATTTTGTATCCGCTTTTCTGCATTTCTCTGGACGCCATGGGATTTTATTTTTTGAACCAACCTTTCAGGTGGGAGCTTGTCAGAAGCCTTGCTAATATCCATGTCGACCACATCAACTGCACTACCCTCATCTATATTCCCTGTAACAGCTTCAAAAAATGCAATCAATTTGGTTAAACAAGAGCGTCCCTTAACAAATCCATGCTGACTATCCTTGATAAACCTGTGCCTCTCTAAATGACAGTTCATCCCGTCTCTCAGAATAGATTCCAATAACTTGCCCACTACTGATGTTATACTGACTGGCCTGTAATTATTCAGATTATCCTTTGCTCCCTTTTTAAACAGAGGTACAATGTTAGCGATTCTCCAATACTCCAGCATCACAACTGTATCTAGTGAGATTGGGAAATGATGGTGGGCAGACCCTCTGCTATTTCCTCTCTTACTTCTTTGAACAGCCTGGGGTACATTTCATCCGGCTCTGGTGATTTATCAACTTTCAAGGATGCTAATCCCATTAATACTTCCTCTCTCCCTATGTTTATTATATCCAATAATTCACACTTTTTCTCCTGAACGACAATATCTAAATCCCCCCTCTTTTCTGAAGACATACGCAAAGTGCTCAATAAAAACCAGTCCAATATCTTCCACCCTTATACAAAGGTTACCTTTCTGATCTACTATGGGTCCTACTCTCCCCTTAGTTATACTCTTACTCTTAATGTATTGAGAAAACATCTTTGGGTTCACCTTGATTTTGCTTGCCAATATTCTTTCATGCCCTCTCTTTCCTTTCCTAATTTCCTTTTTGATTTGACGCCTCCACTTTCTATACTCCTCTCGGCTTTCTGCAGTATTGAGTTCTCAGTGTCGGACATAAGCTTTGCTTTTCTGCGTTATCCTACCCTGTCGGCTCCTTGACATCCATGGGACTCGAGATTTGGCCGCCTCACCCTTTTTCTTTGTGGGAACATGTTTATCCTGAACCTCTGGAATCTCCCCTTTGAATGCCTCCCACTGCTCTGAGACTGAATTACCTTCAAACAGCTGTTTCCTCAGTTGAACAGCCTGGGGTACAACTTTCCCCATTGAGAACTCTAACTGCTGATATATCTCTTGTCCTGTCCCATAATTCAGTTAAAACTAACTGAATTATGATCACTCCCACCAAAATGCTCCCCCACTGTCACTCCTCCACCTGCCCATCTTCATTTCCTAAAACAATGTCTAAAACCGCACCCTCTCTTGTTGGACTTGTTACATCCTGGTCAAAAACGTTCTCCTGAATGCACCTCAAGATTTCTTCTCCCTCAATTCTTTTCATACTAAAATTATCCCAGTTAATATTGGGGTAATGAAAATCCCCTACTATTACTGCCCGATGGTTCTTGCACTTCTCAGAGTCTTGCCTACATATCCGATCTTCTATCTCCCTCTAACTATTTGGCTGTCGGGATTACATTCCCAACAGTGTGATTGTCCCTTTCTGGTTCCTTAGCTCAATCTATATGGTCTCATTTGATGAACCTTCCAACATATCATCCCTCCTCACAGCTGCAATAGATTCCTTGACCGAAATTGCCACTTCCCCTCCTTTCTTATCCCCCTCCCTATCGTGTCTGAAAACCCTGTAACCGGGAACGTTGAGCTGCCATTCCTGTCCCTCCTTAAGCCATGTTTCTGTAATAGCTATGATATCATACTGCTACCTGTCTATCTGTGCCCTCAGCTCATCTACTTTATTTGCTATACTCCTTGCATTGAAATAGATACCCTTGAGCACTGCCAACCTCTTTTAAAAAATAATTCTAACCCTCTTTTCCTCTGTCTCCTGGACTCATCCATTAATTTTCTGCCTTCTATTTTCGTTTCAGGTTTTGTCCCGAATGACTCTATCCTCAGGTCCCCATCCCCCTGCAAAACTAGTTTAACCCCTCCCCGACAGCACTAGCAAAACGTTCTGCAAGTAACCCAGTCCCGGCTCCGATCAGGTGCAACCAGTCCGGCCTGTACAGGTCCCATCTAATCCAAAGTTGGTCCCAATGTCCCAGGAATCTGAAGCGCTCCCTCCTGCACCATCTTCCCAGCCACACATTCATCTGTCTTCGTTTTCTATTTCTATACTCAGTTATTCGTGGCATTGGGAGTAATCCAGAAGTTACCACTTTGAGGTCCTGCTGGCCTATTTCTTCCCTAGCTCCATAAATACTGACTGCAGGACGACATTCCTCTTTCTACCTTTGTCGCTGGTTCCGATGTGGACCATGACAGCTGGCTGTTCCCCTTCTCCTTCAAGATGCTCTGCAGTCGCTCAGTGACATCCTTGTCCCTGGAACCAGACAAGCATGACACGATCCTCGATTCACGTCTGTGGCCACATAAACGCCTGCCTTGGGGCGGCACAGTGGCGCAGTGGTTAGCACCGCAGCCTCACAGTTCCAGGGACCCGGGTTCGATTCTGGGTACTGCCTGTGCGGAGTTTGCAAGTTCTCCCTGTGTCTGCGTGGGTTTCCTCCGGGTGCTCCGGTTTCCTCCCACACGCCAAAGACTTGCAGGTTGATAGGTTAATTGGCCATTATAAATTGCCCCTAGTATAGGTAGGTGGTACGGAAATATATAGGGACAGGTGGGGAGGTGGTAGGAATATGGGATTAGTGTAGGATTAGTATAAATGGGTGGTTGATGGTCGGCACAGACTCGGTGGGCCGAAGGGCCTGTTTCAGTGCTGTATCTCTAAACTAAACTAAAACTAAACTAAACTGTTCCCCTGACTATTGATCACTATGGCTCTTCCAGTCATCCCTCGACCCCGCTCTGCAGCTCAGCCACCCGTGTTGACACGGACTTGGCTCTGGCTGCACTCCCCAGGTGAAGCATCACTTTCCTCACTATTCTGAACTGAATACCTGTTGGAGAGTGAGATGCACTCAAGGGTTTGCAGCACTACCTGCCTGATTCTTTTTGACTGTCTGGGGATCACCCATTCCCTCTCTCCCTGCATAATTTTCAGCTCTTGGGTGACCACATCAAAAACATGCTAAAGCTGAATAAACTGGTGTATTAGAAGGAAGAATGTGCAGCGTTGATGGAAGAAGACAGGGAATGGGATTAGGAATTGCTCATTCGGAGAGGCGATGCAGACACGTCGGACTGAATAGTTCCTGTTGTGCTGTAATAACAATGTGATGGGGCGTCTGACATGGGTGTAATGGTGGAGAATGGGGGATCCGTGGTGGGAAAGGGAAGTTGTCCTATGGGAACCGGAATCTTATCAGAGACTCTCCGACAGCCTGTCAGGGTCGAAGGCATCCAGGAAGTAACCTCCCTGCCTCCTCCTCCTCCTGATGTAGCCTGCGGATTCCTGGTGCCAATGCCCGTGTCCTCACGATGGTGATGATATGAAGGGTGCAGCAGAACACCATGAACTTGGACACCTGCTCCAGTGTGTACTGGAGGGCTCCCCCAGAGCGGATCAGACATCAGAAGCATTGCTTCATCACACCGATGGCCTGTTCCACCATGTTCCTGGTGACTCCATTGCTCACGTTATACACATGTTAATTGTGTGAGGTTGGTTGGCGGTGGGAGGTAGTTTGGGGGTGTAGAGACACGAGCTGTGTCTAGAGGGGGTTTTCCTTGTCTCCGAGGAGTCACATTCTGGATCTGCATGGAGACCCGCAGTGTTGGGACCGGCTGACTGCTTCAGAATGAATGTATGGTGGCTGCTGCCAGGATAGAGGACATTCACCAACATGATGGACTGGGCATGCTCAGACACCAACTGTACATTAATGGAGTGAGAGTTCTTTCAGTTCCTGTACCTCTCCCCGTTGACATGGGGGCCCCTCAGAGCCACGGACACCATCAGGATTCCCGCTATCCTGACAAAGCCACGGGATCTCTCATCGTGCTTCTCCCTGCTGAGGGAGAAAATGGTGACAAAGATGGTCACCCTTACCTCCCAGAATTATAAATGGACAATACCCAGGCCTAGTAACTACTGGTCAGTTAGTTTAACATCAGTTGTGAGGAAGGTTTTAGAAACAATAATCAGGGAAAAAGGACGACACACACTTGGAGAGGTTTGAGTTAATTAAGGATTGTCAGCACGGATTTCTAAAAGGCAGATTATGCCTGACTGAGCTAATTGAATTTATTTTGATGATCAGAGAAGGTTGATGAAGGGAATGTGGTGGATGTTGTCTACATGGATTTTATGAAAGTATTTGATGGAGAACCAAACAAAAGTTTGGTGAACAAAATTGAAGCTCATGGAATAGCATCCAATTGGATCAAAAATTGTCCAAAGGACAGCAAAAAGAGAAATGTGTTAAATGGTTGTTTTTCAGACTGGAGGATGGTAGACAGTGATTTTCCCCAAGGGTCAGTGTTAGGACCACAGTTTTTCTTTTGGTTTATATATAAGTGACATGGTTCTTGGAAGACAGAGTAGAATTTCTGCGACCACCTCCTTATTGAATCAGAGTCACCTCACTCACTGCTCTTGGGTTAATTGTAGGTAGGAAAAGAGCTCTTGGAAAACCCGGGGTGGGTAGGGAAGAGTCCCTCCTCCCTCTTTCCGCTCCTTGCAGTCTCTGCTCCATTTGTGGGTCATGTTACAGATCCAGAGACACTGTAACTACAGTCCCCATACCTCGTACAGAGTTGAGTCACCAAATCCTCTGTCCTCCCTGCATGTCTGCAGCAGCTCACAACGCAACCTCTAGAAACCCATCCACAACACATGCACTGAGTTTACAATAGCAGAAGTAAGTCAAAAGCCCCTCACCTGCACGTTGGATGCCTGGTCCTTTTTAATAACACTAGAGGGGATTCATTGTGATGCTAAATGTATATTCAGCTGACAGTGACTAACACAAGCAGTCAGTGGTCATGCCGAGACCTGATTTCAAAGACGTACTCAAAGCTGTCTGGTTGGGACATTGAAGTCACATTCAAAACTATCCTCACATGAGTATCACAAGCATAGTATGACACGCTGGAGCCCTGTCCAGCATGAGGCACTGGGCTGACCACACTAGAGCCCTGTCCAGCATGGGGCACTGTGCTGACCACTCAAGAGCCCTGTCCAGCATGGGGCACTGTGCTGACCATACTTGAGCCCTGTCCAGCATGGGGCATTGTGCTGATAATACTAGAGCCCTGTCCAGCATGAGGCACAGGGCTGACCACACTAGAGCCCTGACCAGCATCAGGCATTGTGCTGATAATACTAGAGCCCTGTCCAACATGGGGAATTGAGCTGACCACACTAGAGCCCTGTCCAGCATGGGGCATTGTGCTGATAATACTAGAGCCCTGTCCAACATGGGGAATTGAGCTGACCACACTAGAGCCCTGTCCAGCATGGGGCATTGTGCTGACCACACTAGAGCCCTGTCCAGCATGGGGCACTGTGCTGACCACTCTAGAGCCCTGTCCAGCATGGGGCACTGTGCTGACCACACTAGAGCCCTGTCCAGCATGTGGCACTGTGCTGACCACTCTAGAGCCCTGTCCAGCATGGGGCATTGTGCTGACCACTCTAGAGCCCTGTCCAGCATGGGGCACTGTGCTGACCACTCTAGAGCCATGTCCAGCATGAGGCACTGTGCTGACCATACTGGAGCTCTGTCCAGCATGGGGCATTGTGCTGACCATACTAGAGCACTGTCCAGCATGGGGCATTGAGCTGGCCATACTAGAGCCCTGTCCAGCATGGGGCATTGTGCTGACCATACTAGAGCCCTGTCCAGCATGGGGCACTGTGCTGACCACACTGGAGCCCTGACCAGCATGAGGCACTGTGCTGACCACACTAGAGCCCTGTCCAGCATGGGGCATTGTGCTGACCATACTAGAGCCCTGTCCAGCATGGGGCATTGTGCTAACCATACTAGAGCCCTGTCCAGCATGGGGCATTGTGCTGACCACAGCAGAGCCCTGACCAGCATGGGGCATTGTGCTGACCATACTAGAGCCCGGTCCAGCATGGGGCATTGTGCTAACCATACTAGAGCCCTGTCCAGCATGGGGAATTGTGCTGATCACACCAGAGCCCTGTCCAGCATGGGGCACTGTGCTGACCACACTAGAGCCCTGACCAGCATGAGGCACTGTGCTGACCACACTAGAGCCCTGTCCAGCATGGGGCATTGTGCTGACCATACTGGAGCCCTGTCCAGCATGGGGCATTGTGCTAACCATACTAGAGCCCTGTCCAGCATGGGGCATTGTGCTGACCACACCAGAGCCCTGTCCAGCATGGGGCACTGTGCTGACCATACTAGAGCCGTGTCCAGCATGAGGCACTGTGCTGATCATACTACAGCCCTGTCCAGCATGGGGCATTGTGCTGACCATACTAGAGCTCTGTCCAGCATGGGGCATTGTGCTAACCATACTACAGCATTGTCCAGCATGGGGCATTGTGCTGACCATACTAGAGCCCTGTCCAGCATGGGGCATTGTGCTGACCATACTAGAGCCCTGTCCAGCATGGGGCACTGTGCTGACCATACTGGAGCTCTGTCCAGCATGGGGCATTGTGCTGACCATACTAGAGCATTGTCCACCATTGGACACTGTGCTGACCACACAAGTGTACTGCCCACCATGGGACACTGTGCTGACCACACTAGAAGTGGCCGGCTGTGTGGTTCGCATCATTTTATGGGTCCCATCTTCTGCGCCCTCAGCACCAGTGGGTCTGTAGAGTTGAAAATCGTGGCTAGGAACAGATACAGAGAGAGAGAAATTCACTTTAAAAAGAGAATTGAGAAAAGATTGAAGGCATATTATTTGCAGAAATATGGGAAATGCACAAGGGAATGGGACTAATGGAGTGGTGAGGCCATGGAGGGATTCAGACTCAAGAATGAGAATATTAAAATTAAGGTGCTGCCAAACCGGGAGCCAATGTAGATCAGTGAGCACAGGGGTGATGGGTGATCGGGATTTGGTGTGAGTTAGGATACAGGCATCAGAGTTCTGGATGGGCTGTGGTTTATGGAGGTTTCTAACTGGGAGGGTGACCAGGATAGATTCGGAATAGTCAAGTGTGGATTTAACAAAGGCACATATGACGGTTTCTGCAGCAGATGGGCTGAGGCAGAAGTGGAGACGGGTGATATTACTCAGGTGGTAGTAGGCAGGGTTGGTGATGGAGAGAATTTGGAGATGAACTCAAGTAAGGTAAAAATAGAACACAGAGGTTGTAAACTGTCTGGTTCAGCCTCAGGATCGGGTATGTGGTTCACAGATAGGGGATGGAGTTTGTGATGGAGACCAATGGACCAATGACACTGTCGTCTCTCTTCCCACAATTTACGTTCCAGAACAGTATTTCAGTAAACAGGGTTTACAGATCTCCTAGCTGGAAATAGAGACAGTATCAGCAGCAAAGAGGAGAGAGTAAATTACAAGAACTGAAATACCGTTAGCAGTGGTTTACACAGCTGATTTCTGGAGATAGAGATTCAGCAGAAATAACAACAGCAGCAAGGAGGGCAGAGAAAATTACAGGAGCAGTAATGCAGTTAAACATGGTTAATCAAGGTAATTACTGGAGATATTCACCGGGATTAACAACAGCAGCAAGGAGGGTAGAGTAAATTACAGGAATATAATACAGTTAAACATGGTTTAAGGAATAAATACCTGGAAACAGATACTAACCAGGGACACCAACAAGAGCGAGGATGGGATAATAAATGTATTGAGCAATCCGAAGTGCGAGGTAGATGCGAAAGTCTAATGAGAACCGATCATAATGTGTAGAAAGATCGTGAAGTTCTGAGGATAAACTCTTGCTCATTGTTGTAACATTCCAATCTATTGTTCTCAGATTCTGACCCATTGTTCTCAGACTCTGACCCATTGTTCTCAGATTCTGACACATTGTTCTCAGATTCTGACCCATTGTTCTCAGATTCTGTTCTATCCTCTCCCTCTCTCTGGAGCCGCTGATCCCTGTGAGTGCCGGGCGTGATGTTCCCGCTGACAGTATGGGATAACACATCGAAAGGAGTCCCATATTAATAGAAGAGGGAAACCCTCCTGTGACACAATTCGGTCCATGGAGACTGACATTAATTACAGTCACTGAACAAACAGTTTCAGTTAACACCTTTCTATCCAACACCTTTTTGTACCACAATAAACTGGAACTCTTACCCAGTCTGAATGGATGTATAGGGGTTTCTGAGGGAAGGAATAGTGGAAATAGCAGAGGCACTGGCCAGAATCTTCCAATCCTCCTTGGATATGGGTGTGATGACAGAGGATTGGAGGATTGTAAATCTTACATCCTGTTTAAAAAAGGAGATATGCGATAAATGCTGTAATTACTGACCAGTCAGACTAGTGTCACGACTGGGGACATTTGTAGACGTGACAACCCAAGAGAAAAATACCTGTTGCTTGTAAAAACATTGGATAGTAAATGGTTAGCAACCTGGATATGCTAAAGACTATTGATGTCTGGCAAACAACAACAAAAACAACAATTTATATTTAGATATTGCCTTTAATGTTATAAAAAATCCCAAGGTGCTTCACAGGAGCATTATGAAGCAAAGTGCGAACTGAGATACAACAGGAGATATTAGGTCAAAGGACCAACAGGTTAGCCAAAGAGGAAGGTTTCAAGGAATGTCTTAAAGGAGGAAAGTGAGATGGAGAGGTGCAGAGGCGGAGATGTGTAGGGAGGATACTGCAGCTTGGGCCCCGGCAGCTGAAGGCACGGTCGCCAGTGGTGCAGTGATTAAAATAACGGATGGAAAAGAGACCAGAATTAGAGGAGCACAGATGTCTCGATGGGTTCTGGAGCTGGAGGAGATTACAGAGATAGGGAGGGGCGAGGCCATTGAGAGATATGACAACAAGGATGAGAATTTTAAAATCAAGATATTGCTTGATTGGGAGCCAATGTCGGTCAGTGTCATATAAACGGGACTTGGTGTGAGCTAAGACATGGGCAGCAGAGTTTTGGATGACCTCATGTTTACAGAGAGTAGATATGGGAGATCAGCCAGGAGTGAGTTGGAATAGTCACATCGAGAGGTGACGAAGGCATGAATGAGGTTTCAGCAGCAGATGGGCTGAGACAGGGGTGAAGTCAGGCGATGTTACTGAGGTGGCAATAGGCGTTTGTAATGATACCCTGAAAATGAGGTTAAAGCTCATGTTGTGATGAAATGTGACACCAAGGATGTAAACATATTGTCTCAATCTCAGACTGTCACCAGGAAGAGGGATGGAATCAATAGCAAGGGAACAGAGTTGGAGTGGGGAGTGAAAACAATGGCATCAGTCTTCCCAATATTTAATTGGAGGAAATTTCTGCTCATCCTGTACTGGGTGTCGGATAATCAGTCTGATAATTTAACAACAGTGGAGGAGTGGAGAGAGGTGGTGGTGAGGTAAACTTCATGGAATTATTTGATAAAACAATGGAGAGGGTTGATGAGGGTGGTGTGATTGAAGTTATACATATGGACTTTCAAAAGGTGTTCGATCAAGTGACATTCAATAGACAAATTAGGAAAACTGAACACTATGGATTAAAAGTACACTGACAGTGTGGATATAACATTGACTAAGGAACAGTAAACAGAGACTCAATGGGAGTATACAGTGGTGTTCCCCTGGGCTCAATATTAGGACCACTGCTCTTTTTGCTCTTGGAAACCCAGGGTGGGTAGGGCAGAGGCCATTCCTCCTCTTTCTTTCCAGAACTTTCACTCTCTCTGCAGCTTCTGCTCCATTTGTTGATCATGTTGCAGACGCAGAGACACTGTAACTACAGTCCCCATTCATCGTACAGAGTTGTGTCACCAAGTCCTCTCTCCTCCCTGAATGTCTGCAGCAGCTCATAACACAACCTCCAGAAAACCATCCACAGCACCTCCACTAACTTTGTAATAACAGAAGTAAGTCAAAAGCCCCTCACCTGCAAGTTGGACGCCTGGTCCTTTTAACTAACACTAGAGGGGGATCCTCGTGCTGCTGAATGTATGTTCAGCTGAGAGTGACTAACACAGGTGGTCAGTATACATGCAAGGACCAAGTATCAAAGACGTACATCAAAGTTGCTGAAATGGCTGATCGACTTCATATTCAGACCTCTCCTCACACTACAGACACACACACGTTACACCGACACGAGCACCCCGGCCAGCCTGGGTGTCCTGTACAATGTGCTGGATGTGACCGGCAGTGCAGCTCACACCATTTTATGGATCCAAGCTTCCACAGCATGAGTGCAGCAGGAGAGATGAAATGTGTGGTCAGGAAAACCACACTGTGGCTGTCTGGATACAAAATTGTCTGGCCCATAGAAGACAGAGGGTGTTAGTAGATGGAAAGTATTCAGCATGGAGCTCGGTGACCAGTGGTGTTCTGCAGGGATCTGTTCTGGGACCTCTGCTCTTTGTGATTTTTATAAATGACTTGGATGAGGATGAGGAAGTGGAAGGCTGGGTTAGCAAGTTTGCCGATGACACGAAGGTTGCTAGAGTTGTGGATAGTGTGGAAGGCTGTTGTAGGTTGCAACGGGACATTGACAGGATGCAGAGCTGGGCTGAGAAGTGGCAGATGGAGTTCAACCTGGAAAAGTTTGAAGTGATTCATTTTGGTAGGTCGAATTTGAATGCAGAATACAGGCTTAAAGACAGGGTTTGTGGTAGTGTGGAGGAACAGAGGGATCTTGGGGTCCATGTCCGGAGATCGCTCAAAGTTGCCACCCAAGTTGATAGGGTTGTTAAGAAGGCGTATGGTGTGTTGGCTTTCATTAACAGGGGGATTGACTTTAAGGGCTGCGAGGTTATGCTGCAGCTCTATAAGGCCCTGGTTCGACCACACTTGGAATATTGTGTTCAGTTCTGGTCGCCTCATTATAGGAAGGGTATGGAAGCTTTCGAGAGGGTGCAGAGGAGATTTACCAGGATGCTGCCTGGACTGGAGGGCATGTCTTATGAAGAAAGATTGAGGGAGCTAGGGCTTTTCTCATTGGAGCGAAGAAGGATGAGAGGTGACTTGATAGAGGGGTACAAGATGATGAGAGGCATAGATAGAGTGGATAGCCAGAGACTTTTTCCCAGGTGGAAAGGACTATCACTAGTGGGCATAATTTTAAGATGACTGGAGGAAGGTTTCAGGGAGATGTCAGAGGTAGGTTCTTTACACCGAGAGTGGTGGGTGCGTGGAATGCGCTGCCAGTGGTGGTAGTAGAAGCAGATACATTAGGGAAATTTAAGCGACTCTTGGATCGGTACATGGATGATAGGAGAATGAAGGGTAGGTAGTTAGTTTGATCTTAGAGTAGGTTAAAGGTTCGGCACAACATCGTGGGCCGAAGGGCCTGTACTGTGCTGTACTGTTCTATGCTCTATGTTCTATGTTATATGAAGAGAGGCAGAGGGAAAGAAACTCACTTTTAAGCCGGAATTGGAAAAAAGATTTTTAAGAGGAACAAGTTTCAGGAACATTGGAAATGAACAGGGGATTGGGATAATCAGAGGGGTGAGGACATGGAGGGATTTGAGCACATGAGTGAGAATATTAAAATTGAGGTGTTACTGGACCAAGAGCCAATGTAGGTCAGTGAGCACAGGGATGTTGGGTGAACAGAATTTGGTGCAAATTAGAAGATGGCAGCAGAGTTTTGGATGACCACACGTTACAGAGAGCAGGATGTGGGAGACCAGCCAGGAGTGTGTTAGAATAGCCAAGTCTCGAGATAAAAAAGGCATGGATGAGGTTTTTAGCAGCAGCTGAATTGAGCTCTCTCTCTCTCTCGTTCTTTCTCTCTCTGTCGGCCTCATTTGCTCTGTCCCACACTCAGAATCTTATTAGTTTCAATCAAGTCGCCTCTTACTCTTCTAAACTCCAGCTGACATCAGCCTAGCCTGTCCAGCCTTTCCTCATTAGAGAACACCCCCATTCCAGGCATTAGTCTAGTAAACCATCTCTGAACTGCTTCGAATGCATTTCCACCTGTCCTTAAATGAGGAGACCAATACTGTACACAATATTCCAGAAGTGGTCTCCCTATATAACTGAAACATAAACTCCCTACATTTGTATTCAATTCCTCCTGCAATAGCCGATAACATTCCATTAGTTTTCCTAATGACTTGCAATACCTACATATTAACCTTTTACAATTCATGTACAAGGACTCTCAGTTCCCCCTGGATGGTAGAGCTCTGAAATCTCTCACCATTGTAATTATATGCTTAATTTTTATTCTTCCTGCCAAAATGGACAATTTCATATGTTCCCACATTATACTCCATTTCCCAGATCTTTGCCCAATCACTCAATCTATCTACCCCTTTGTGGTTCACTGTGTCCACGTCACAACATACTGTCTGACCGACGTTTCTGTCATCAGCAAATTTAGCAAACATACCTTTGGCCCCTTCATCCAAGTGATTTATATAAATTTTAAAGAGCTAAGGCACCCGCACTGATCCCTGTGACACACCACTCGTTACATCTTGCCAAACAGAAAATGATCCATTTAAGCCTACTCTCTGTTTCCTGTTAGCTAGCCAATCTTCTATCCAAGCCAATAGGTTGCCCCCTACACCATGAGCTTTTATATTCCGCAATGAACTTTGATGTGGCACATTATGAAATCCCTTCTGGAAATCTAAGTATAGTACATCCACCAGTTCCCCTTTATCCACAGCACCTGTTACTTCTTCAAAGAACTTCAATAAATTGGTTAAACATGGTTTCCGTTTCACAAAAGCATGTTGACTCTGCCTGATCACCTTGAATTATTCTGTGTGTCCTGCTATAACGTCTTTCATAATAGCTTCTTACATTTGATCCATAGCCAGAAAGCCTTTCTCACCTGCCACAGGCCGTATGTCCACTATGTCTATTCTGATTTTGTGCTGTATGTGAACTGTTACTCCTCAATAAACTGCTTGAACCCTTCGACCTCCTTTTGGTTAATCTGTGACCCTGGAACAGATCTTATATTGGTGTAGGAGAGGGAACACAGCTCATGTCAAAGTCCTGCCTCCCTTTTATATGATCCTGCATAATGGACAGGGACTACTGGGCAGTAATGTGCTCAAAGGTTATCAGCAGTAATTGATTATCCCTATATTTGTATATTGTAGAACATTGGAACATACCCCTACTCTGGTGTCCAGTGCACCCTCAATATTCATGATTAAAATATCAGAGGAGTGGGAACCAGACAGCTCTGATCACCCTGAGGTGCAGGCGATTCTCGAGTCCGTGTCGAGTGTATCCACAACCCATAAAGATAACTGTACAAACATGAGCAGACCCGAAGAAATTAACTGACCATTGCATGATCTATGAAGCAGTATTCTTACCGAGCTGAGATTATGTCATGCATTCCAGACACTATCAGGTCATTGTTATACCAGGGTGTAGTTCACGAAGCCATGTTCCCTTCTAACTGCCCGATTTGACTGGTTGGAAAGCCGGATGGCAGCTGGTGACTGACTATTGACCACCACAAACTCAATTCAGTCAACCCTGCGTGAACCCGGTTGTCTGATAGACACCCACCCTACTCTCCCGGATTCTCAGTGGCAGGGCTGTCTTCTCTACCCTGGATATCTCTAATGTTTATTGGAGTATCCCAGTAAAACTAGAGAAACAAATTAAATTCACATTCTCTTCTGAGGACCAGAGGTACTCCTGGACATGGCTGTCACAAGGGTTTCCACAATAACCCCACTATTTTCAACAAACGTGTAGCCGGGTCCCTTCTGAGCTTTTCACAGTCTTCCTGCTCGCTGCAATATGTCGATGATCTTCTCATCACCGTGTCCACACATTTAACCCTTTTACAGGAACTACTGCAGTGACTTTGGGAGCTGGACTAAAAGAACATCCACGTAAGGCCCAGCTGGTGCAAGACCGTGTCACCTTTCTACGTGCCCAGATCAGATCATCCTGCATCAGCCCACACCAGCGTCAGGCCGAGACCATCCAGTGTCTACCCCTGTTCACCTCAAAGTCCTGCCCTGTGTCCTATCCTCAGGCTGGTGGGGTATCAGTGGACCCTCATCCAGTATCTACCCCTGTCCACCTCAAAGACTACCCTGTGTCCTATCCTCAGGCTGGCAGGGTATCAGTGGACCCTCATCCCTCGATTTGCAGAGACTGTGACTCCTCTTTATGAACTAACTAATGGTGATGATGACCAGATTTAACCTGGTTGGACTGAAGAGAGCATAGAAGCAGCAACACAATTGAAGAAATCTGTCGCCCAGGCAACGTGTCTTATCTCACCTAACCCTGACAATACTTTCAACATGGAGGTGGTGGACACAGTGAAAAGCCTGACTGCTGTCCTATGTAGAGAAAACGAGGAGAAATTACTCCCCATTGTGAATGACTCCAGAATTGTCAGTGGGACTGAACTGATTTATTCTGTTTGTGAAGGACATTTGTTAACCACGTTCTGGGGCATCAAACATTTCACTTACATCACGGGGTTCTCCAGGGTGATACTGCCCAGTCCATTATAAACTTTCCCAGTATAGGGCGGCACAGTGGTGCAGTGGTTGGCACCGCAGCCTCACAGCTCCAGTGACCCGGGTTCAATTCTAGGTACTGCCTGTGTGGAGTTTGCCAGTTCTCCCTGTGTTTGCGTGGGTTTCCTCCGGGTGCTCCGGTTTCTACCCACATGCCAAAGACTTGCAGGTTGATCGGTAAATTGGCCATTAGCAATTGCCCGTAGTATAGGTAGGTGGTAAGGAAACATAGGGACAGGTGGGGATGTGGTAGGAATATGGAATTAGTGTAGGATTAGTATAAACGGGTGGTTGATGGTCCGCACAGACTCGGTGGGCCGAAGGGCCTGTTTCAGTGCTGTATCTCTAAACTAAACTAAAAGTAGTAATAGTATTCCCCTGTCAGAGAGTCGTAGAGTCATAGTCATTTCAGCACAGAATTAGGCCATTCTGCTCATCGAGTCCATGCCAGCTCTTTGTCGATAAATCCAGCCAGTCTCATTCCCCAGCTCTGACTCCATATTCCTGCAAGTTTATTTATATCAAGTGTTCATCTAATATCCTTTTGAAATAATTCACCTTCTCTGCTTCCACCACCCTCGGAGGCAATGATTTCCAGGCCATTACCACTCGTTGTGTAAAAATGTTGTTCATCACATCCCCCTTAACTCTTGCCCTCAATCTTAACTCTAGTCATTGTACCATAAGCTAATGGGAACATCTTTTCCTGTCTACCTTATCCAAACAGGTCATCATCTTGTATACATGTATCAAATCTCCCCTCAATCTCCTTTACTCCAAGGAAGACAATCCCAGCTTTTACAGACTATATTGTACTGAAAATCCTCCATCTCTGGAACCATTAAAGTAACCCTCCTCCACACCCTGTCAATGACCCTCACATCCTTCCTAAAGTGTGGTGAACAGAACTGTATGCAGTACTCCACTTGGGGCCTAACCAGAGCTTCATAAAGTTACAGCATAACTTTCCTTCTTCTGAACTCACCACATCAATCTATGAAGCCCAATATCCCATATGCTTTACTGACGACTCTCTCAATATATCCTGCCACCTTCAGGGATCTATGTGCATGATCCCCATGTCCCTTTGTCTCTGCACACTCTTTCGAACTTTACCATTTAGTGTATATTGCCTCTCCCTGTTACTTCTGATAAAATGCATCACTTGACACTTGTCTGTATTAAATTCCATTTGCCTCTCGTCTGCCCATTCCGCTAGCCTATCTCTGTCCTCTGACATCGATTGGTATCAACCTCAATGCCTGCCCCGCCTCCAAGTTTGGTATCACCTGCAAATTTTGAAATGTTTCTCTGTAAGCCATTATCCAAATCATTTATACATATCAGAATAAAACAGTGTTCCGAGCACTAACCCTTGGGGAACACAACTGTCTATTTTTCTCCAGTTTGAATACCAACTATTTACCGCAACTCACTGTTTTCTGTCATTAAGTCAGTTTTATATCCAAGCTGACACTGACCCTCCTTTTCCATCAGCATCAATTAACTGTCCAATTCTCACAAACAGATTGTGAAATAAAGTACAAATTCAGCTTAAAATTAAGTGAAATGCTAAATGTAAAATTAACAAATTGTTGGAAAGAGATCGACTCTTAGATCACTTAAAATTCAATCTCTCGATAACTTTACTGCATTTAGTACTCTGTCCAAGCAGGACTCCCTAAAACTGGACTCAGTGCAGCTTATTGCATTTAGGGTTTGGGGAGAGAATTCAAAAGCTTAGGGATGAGACCAGAAAGTGCTGGAAATACTCAGCAGGTCTGGCAGCATCTGTGTAGAGAGAAACAGAGTTAATGTTTCCGGTCTCTGACCCTTCATCAGAACTGGTAAACGTTAGGAATGTAACAGTCTGTAATTTAATCTATCCCCTCTCTGTCCCATCACAGTCCTTCCTTCTTGTTCTTCTTCCCCCTTCCCCTCTTTCACTTGCTCAAAGACTGTTACATTTCTAACGTTTACCAGTTCTGATGAAGGGGCACAGATCTGAAACATTAACTCTGTTTCTCTCTGCACAGATGTTGCCAGACCTGCTGAGTATTTCCAGTGTTCAGCATCCGCAATATTTTGCTTTTATTTTAGTGTTTAATTCACTGACATTTATCTTCCAGGAATTCCTCCCTGGAAGTTCTGCTCTACTCTTCCAGAGCGTAGGGCCTCGGCAGCTGAAGGCAGGACCACCAATGGTAGAGCAATTAAACTCGTAGATGCTCAAGAGGCCAGAAATAGATGAGTGCAGATATCTCGGAGGGTTGTCGGGCTGGAGGAGATTACACAGATAAGGAGTAGTGAGATAATGAAGGATTTGAAAAGAAGGCTGAGAGTTTTAAAATTGAGGTGTTGCTGACCAGCAGCCAATGTAGGTCAGTGAGTCCAGGGGGTAATGGGTGAACAGGACTTGGTGTGAGTTAGGACATGGGCAGCAGTGCATTGGATCACCTCAGGGTTATGGAGAGTAGAATGTGGGAGACCAGCCAGGTGTCTGTTGGACTAGTCGAGTCTACAGGTAACACAGGCAAGTGGGACTGTTTCATCAGCAGAAGAGCTGAGAGAGGGGCAAAGTTGGGTGATGATACGGAAGTGTAAGTAGGCTGTTTTCGTAATATTTAGCAGGAAGCTCGTCGCAGCGTCAACTAAGAAACCAGGTTGTGAACAGTTTGCTTTAGTTTCAGACAGTTGCCAAGGAGAGAGATCCAGTCTTTAGCTAGGAAACTTTTGACGTGGGGTTTGAAAACAACAGCAGCAGTCTTCCTAATATTTAATTGGCATGGCAGATGTGTGAGGAGATACATTGTCGGAAGATTTGATATATATTATCCGTTCATGGGATGTGGGTGTCGTTGACTAGGGCAGCATTTATTGCCCATTCATAATTGCCCTTGAGAAGGTGATGGTGAGCTGCATGCAAAGAACAAAGATCAAAGAAAATTACAGCACAGGAACAGGCCCTTCGGCCCTCCAAGCCTACGCCGATCCAAATCCTCTATCTAAACCTGTCGCCTATTTTCTAAGGGTCTGTATCTCTTTACTTCCTGCCCATTCATGTATCTGTCTAGATACATCTGAAAAGACGCTATCGTGCCCGAGTCTACCACCTCCACTGGCAATGCGTTCCAGGCACCCACCACCCTCTGCATAAAGAACTTTCCACGCATATCCCCCCTAAACTTTCCCCTCTCACTTTGAACTCGTGTCCCCTTGTAATTGAATCCCCCACTCTGGGAAAAAGCCTCTTGCTATCCACCCTGTCTATACCTCTCATGATTTTGTACACCTCAATCAGGTCCCCCCTCAACCTCCGTCTTTCTAATGAAAATAATCCTAATCGACTCAACCTCTCTTCATAGCTAGCGCCCTCCATACCAGGCAACATCCTGGTGAACCTCCTCTGCACCCTCTCCAAAGCATCCACATCCTTTTGGTAATGTGGCGACCAGAACTGCACGCAGTATTCCAAATGTGGCCGAACCAAAGTCCTATACAACTGTAACATGACCTGCCAACTCTTGTACTCAATACCCCGTCCGATGAAGGAAAGCATGCCGTATGCCTTCTTGACCACTCTATTGACCTGCGTTGCCACCTTCAGGGAACAATGGACCTGAACACCCAAATCTCTCTGGACATCAATTTTCCCCAGGACTTTTCCATTTACTGTATAGTTCACTCTTGAATTGGATCTTCCAAAATGCATCACCTCGCATTTGCCCTGATTGAACTCCATCTGCCATTTATCTGCCCAACTCACCAGTCTATCTATATTCTGCTGTATTCTCTGACAGTCCCCTTTACTATCTGTTACTCTACCAATCTTAGTGTCGTCTGCAAACTTGCTAATCAGACCACCTATACTTTCCTCCAAATCATTTATGTATATCACAAACAACAGTGGTCCCAGCACGGATCCCTGTGGAACACCACTGGTCACACGTCTCCATTTTGAGAAACTCCCTTCCACTGCTACTCTCTGTCTCCTGTTGCCCAGCCAGCTCTTTATCCATCTAGCTAGTACACCTTGGACCCCATGCGACTTCACTTTCTCCATCAGCCTACCATGGGGAACCTTATCAAACGCCTTACTGAAGTCCATGTATATGACATCTACAGCCCTTCCATCATCCATCAACTTTGTCACTTCCTCAAAGAATTCTATTAAGTTGGTAAGACATGACCTTCCCTGCACAAAACCATGTTGCCTATCACTGATAAGCCCATTTTCTTCCGGATGAATGACCAGGGATAATACAAGCTGAATGGCACAACTTTAAAGCTATTGAGAGTAACAGAGAGACCTGAGGTGTTTGTATGCAATCTTTGAAAGTAGCTGGACAGGTTAACAACCAGTTCACAAAGCAAATAGATTACTCGGCTTGATTAATAGAGACACAGAGTAGACTGGCCAGGATATTGTGTTAACCCTATAGAAAAGACTAGTCCGGCTCCATCTGGAGTATTGTGTCCAATACTGGAAAGCACACTTTCGGAAGGACATGAAACCTTGGAGAGGGGACAGAAGAGTTTTACTGGAACTTTTCCAGGAATGAGGGATTACAGTTATGTAGCTGGGATTGTTTTCCTTGGAGCAGGGACATTTACAAGGTGATAAGATAGGGATATTTAACATCATGAAGGGTTTTTACAAATTATATAATGTTTCTAATGTATGAGGGGCCATTAACCAGAGGACATAGATTTATGGTGATTGGAAAAAAGAAGCAGAGTTGACATGGGGATTATTGTAATGCAATTTTTGTTTCGGATTTGCAAATTATTGTGTGATAGGCTGAAGGATACAGATTCAAAAGTAGGTTCAAAAAGTGATTTGGTTAGATATTAAGGGGAAAGGTTCAAGGATCTGGGAAAGATCCAGGGTGTGGAACTCACTGGAAACTCATCAAAAGAGCCAGCACAGACTTCATAGACCAAATGACCCCCTTCCATGCAATGCTATTATATGTTTCTATGACTTTTCCTGCCTGTACTTTTACAATTTTCCTATCGTTTCAAAAGGTGTTTGATAAAGTACTATATAACAGCCGTGTGACCCAATTAGAAACACATGGGATTAAAGGGCCAAAGTCAGCCGAGGCACAGTTTGTAGCTCTCTCCACTTTCAGTCACAAGCTTCCAGGATCAAGTGTTATGAAATGACTTTTTCACAAGAATCAAGGCTGACAGTGCAGCGACAGTACTGAGGGAGTATTGCGCTATCAGATGAGCAGTCTTTCGAATGAAACGTTAAACCAAGGCCCCATCTGCCCTCTCAGGTGGATGCTAATGATCCTGTGGGATTATTTATCAGCAGATCAGGGGATTTATTCCCTGTGGCCTGGACAATATTTATCCATCAAGCAACATCATAAAAACAGATCTGGTCATTATCACATTGCTGCTTGTGGGATCTTGCTGTGCGAAAATTGGCTGCCCTTTTTCCGACAGTACAAGCGTGAGTAGGCATTATAAGTATACGTTGATTGTAAATCGCTTTGGAACATGCAGTTGTCATGAAAGGCGCTACATAAATGGAAGTCCTTTTTTTTCTTTTTCAATCCCAGCATGCAAGAAATTAGCTAGGTGACAGGTATCAGAGAGTGGGGAATAATGGCTGTTTTTCAGCTGGAGCGAAGTACACAGTGTGGTTCCCCAGGGTGACTGTTGGGATCCCTGGTGTTGCATGCTAATGCAGTGGGCTTGTGTACAGAGGGGGTAATGTCCAAGTTTTCAGATGGAAGGAAACTCAGAAATGTTAATAAACAGTGAGAAGGATAGTAACAGACTTCAGGAGGACAGAGACTGACTGATGAAATGGGCAGGAACATGGCAGATGGAATTTAACACATTGAAATGTGAAGCGAGACATTTGGGTAGGAAGTATGAGAAGAAAAAAATATAAAATAAATGATACCATTATAGAGTGAGTGCATGATTAGAGAGACCTAGGGTGTAAACACACAGATCTTAGTTAGTAGCATGCAGTGTCCTTGGTATTAGAGAGAGACACACAGAGTAATAAAACTCAGGAGGAAATGCTGATAATTATACATCATTGGTTAGGTCCCAGATGGAGAATTGTGTCCAATTCTGATCACCACACATTGGTAAGGATGTCAAGGACGTAGTGAAGATACAGAGGTGAATTACGAGAATGGTACCAGGGATCTGGGAATACAGTTACGTGGATAGATTCGAAAAGCTGGGATTGTTCTCATTAGAGCAGTGATAGGTAAGGGGAGATTTGATATAAAATTCAAAATTATTAAGTGTTTTGATAAGGTAATCAATGTGAAACTGTTTCCAGTGTCAGAAACAGGGTTGGCACAGTGGTGCAGTGGTAAGCATTGCAGCCTCATATTATGGGTACTGCCTGTGTGGAGTTTGTGGGTTTCCTCCCTCAGCCAAAAGTCGTGCAGGTTGATAGGTAAATTGGCCATTATAAATTGCCCCTAGTATAGGTAGGTGGTAGGGGAATATAGGGACAGGTGAGGATGTGGTAGGAATATGGGATTAGTGTAGGATTATTATAAATGGGTGGTTAATGGTCGGCACAGACTCGGTGGGCCGAAGGGCCTGATCGAGTGATGTATTTCTAAATCCAAAAATCTAAAGTTCAGTATTAAGAAGACACAGGCGGAAGGTAATTGACAAAAAACCAGAGGTGAAATGAGGAGACTTTTCTTCCACAGCGAGTTATTGGGATCTGGAATTCACTGGCTGAAAACATGGTGGAAGCAGATTCAGTAATATCATTCAAAAGGCAATTTAGCAAATACTTGAAAAGGAAAAGAAAAACAGGAGTCTGGGGAAAGAGGAGGAAAGAGGAACTAATTAGATGGCTCTTTGAAAGAGACAGCACTGACACAAAGGGCCGAATAGCCTTCTTCTGTGCTGCATCAATCTCTTATTTTATGAGCAAGAGAAAGTGAGTGAAGAGAGAGAGAAAGACAGAGTGTGAGAAAGTGTGAAAGAGAGAGCAGCAAATAGAAATAGAGAGTACGTCGTGTTTTTGGGCAGAGGGATTATGATCTGCCCGTGCCCGTTCCTGTTGAGGCAGGTGACAAACACACTTCCTGCTGCCTCCTCATTTCCATGAATTCTACGTGCCACCCCGGGTAACCCGCGCTGCTGTCTGTCTGGATGCTTAACAGGGCCCTAAAGGTGTGTGAGGCTGACACATGTTTCAGCCAGGTTCAGCTTTTAAACGCAGTCTGTCCCTCTTAAAGAGGTGATGCACTGATTCACTGGAGGCTGCTGGTGCTCACTGTAAATTCTGCAATTGGAGACAAGGTAAATAGCACACTGCAACAGAGGGTTCTGCGGTTCACGGATGTGGGGATGGATGTCTTAGTTACGAAGGGTGACAGGAGGAGAGAGGCTCTGTTTCCGTGTGGTGGGGTGGAGACTCTCAAGGAACGTCCTCCGAAGGGAATCGGTGAAGGTGGCCAGGGAGGTCAATGCAAGAATTCTCGCCACGAGACTCTGGCAGCAGAGCCAGAAGAAGTTTACTGAGCTCATACGGGTGGTCAATGTCATTGAATTAATCTCCAAATGACATCTCCTACCCCCAACATCACCAACCTCTCACACTGCTCAATGCACCACACCCCCATCACTCACCCATCAGCAGTCCCTAACACTCAGGACTCACACCTAACATTCACATTCTCCACCTCACCCTCACACACCTTGTACTGATAGCAGCCTCACACCCACCTCTCACTGCCTCCAATTACCTACAGCTATTCAGCTATGGCAGGCACATCATCAAAACACAGTGTAAAACAATCATTAATATTCTGCCTTCTTTCTTACAGGACAAGGTGACCCATAATCACAGGGAGCAGCAAGTGAACCGGCGAGTGACCAGACATACCTTCAACCCCTGAGCTTGAGGGAGGAGATGGTTCTTCACATCATGGGACCGGCTGTGACAGAGCCCCTGGCATCCGACATCGCTGAGAGCATTCAGGATGATGCTATGTTCCTGCCTTATGCCCCTTCTTAACTCCCACCTCCCCCCGCATCCTGCTGTCTGGGATGATGTACAAGCTGGAGATGGTGGGATCATGGACCTCCTGCTTTCCAACCCACCCACAATCTCTCATCCCAATACGACCCTTCTGATTTTACACTTCCCAATGGTACCCCAAAACTGCCAGCTTCCCAGTCACAGCAGCTCCAGGGGACAGAGAGAGAGCATCAGCACAGGACTGATGGTGAAGCCCCATCACTTAGTCTGATACTCACAGCCTCCAGCTCAAATACTTCCACTGTGTGTGCCTTAGAGGCTGGTATAGAGTCGGAATCTGCACATGCTGATTCATCGAAAACGCACGAACTGCAGCCAGGGCAGGGGGAAAGGATAGTGCATGTGGCAGCTCCCGGACAGCGAGGTCACAAACGTGTTATAATACACAGGACTCAGATCAGAACATTACTGGGCTGCTGCCTATGTCGAGGTGGTACAGTTTGAATCGAAGCACTCAAGGCCCAGAGCTGCTCGAGGACGTCCTGAAAGGTCATCTGCAGTCTCCCCGAATGAAAGTCAGCAATCTTCCACCAGCCATGCTGCAGTCACTAGGGAAACACTGGGGAGCACGAGGCGAGTCGAGGGAACGCACAAGACAGAGACGAAGGGAATATTCAAGGGTGAATAGTTCCATTTTCCTTTTGTATATTTGGATGTGTTGTTGGATAAAGATGCTACTGAAAAGGTTTATGTTGGTGGTTTTTATTACAGGATGGTGACCAAGGGGACACTGTGATGGGGCGTCTCAGATGGGTGAAATGGTGGAGATTGGGGGATCCATGGTGGGAAAGGGAAGTTGTCCTATGGGAAACAAAATCTTAGCAGGGACTCTCCGACAGCCTGTCTAGTTCGAAGGCGTCCAGGAAATATCCTCCCTGCGTCCTACTCCTCCTCCTGAGGTGTCCTCCGGATTTCTGGTGCCCATGCCTGTGTCCTCATGATGGTGATGATATGAAGGGTGCAGCAGAACACCATGAACTTGGACACCTGCTCCAGTGTGTACTGAAGGGCTCTCCCCGAGCGGTTCAGACATTGGAAGCATTGCTTCATCACACCGATGGTCTGTCCCACCATGTTCCTGGTGACTCCATTGCTCACATTATACACATGTTAATTGTGGGAGGTTGGGTGGCGGTGGTAGGTGGTTTGGGGATGTAGAAACATGAGCTGTGTCTAGACGGTTTTTTTCTTTGCCTCCGAGGAGCCACATTCTGGTTCTGTATGGAAGCCCTAAGTGTTAAGAATGGCTGACTGCTTCAGAATGAAGGTATGGTGGCTGCTGACAGGGCAGTGAACATTCACCAACATGATGTACTGGGCATGCTCACACACCAACTGTACTTTAATGGAGTGAGAGTTCTTTCAGTTCCTGTACCTCTCCCCATTGACATGGGGCCCCCGCAGAGACACCAACACCATCAGGATTCCCGCTATCCTGACAAAGCCACGGGATCTCTCATTCTGCTTCTCCCTGCTGAGCGAAAAAACGATGACATAGATGGTCACCCTCACCTCCCAGAATTATCAATGGGAATGGACAACACACAGGCCTCGCAACTACTGGTCAGTTAGTTTAACATCAGTGGTGAGGAAGGTTTTGGAAACTAAATCAGCGGGAAAAAAATCAACACACACTAGGAGATGTTTGAGTTAATTAAGTGTTGTCTGCACGGATTTTAAAAAGCAGATCATGCTTTCATGAACTAATTGAATTTATTTTGATGAAGTAACAGAGCAGGTTGATGAAAAGAATGTGGTGAATGGTCTGCATGGATTTTAAGAAAGCGTTTGATGAAGTACCACACAAAAGGATGTGGAAGCTTTAGAGAGGGTGCAGAGGAGTTTTACCAGGATGCTGCCTGGACTGGAGGGCATGTCTTACGAAGAAAGGTTGTGGGTGCTCGGTCTTTTCTCATTGGAACGAAGAAGGATGAGAGGTAACTTGACAGAGGAGTACAAGATGATGAGAGGCATAGATATATTGGATAGCCAGAGACATTTTCCCAGGGCAGAAAGGGCTATCACCAGGGGGCATAATTTTAAGATGATTGGAGGAAGGTTTCGGGGAGATGTCAGAGGTAGGTTCTTTACACAGAGAGTGGTGGGTGCGTGGAACGCAGTGCCAGTGGCGGTAGTAGAAGCAGATACATTGGGGACATTTAAGTGACTCTTGGATCGGTACATGGATGATAGTAGAATGAAGGGTGTGTAGGTAGTTTGATCTGAGAGCAGGTTAAAGGTTCGGCACTACATCGTGGGCCGAAGGGCCTGTACTGTGCTGTACTGTTCTATGTTCTATGTTCTAAAATGTTGGATAACAAAATTGAATGACATGGATTAGCATCCAATTGGATCAAATATTGATTGATGGAAAGAAAAGGGTGAGTCGTGTTAAATGGTTGTTTTTCAGACTGGAGGATGGTAGGCAGTGATGTTCCCCAAGGGTCAGTGCTAGGACCACTTTTTTTTTGCGATATATAAATGACTTGGATCTTGGAATACAGATCAGAATTTCAAGGCTTTCCAATGACACCGAACTTGGACGCGTGGCAAACACTGAGGATGACACAAACTGTCTGCAACAGGCTATCGACAATCCAGCAGAATTAACAGAGAAATGGCAGGCGGAATTTAGTACAGAGGAGTGTGAGGTGATGCCTTATGCCAGAAGGAATAGGAAGGCAATATAGACTTAATGACACAGTTCTGAACATTGTGCAGGAGCAGAGGGACCTGGGGCTCCATATGCATTTTTCATTGCAGGTGGCAGGACATATTAGGAGAGAGTGTTTAGCAAAACATATCAGATCTTGGAGGCAAGGATACAAAAGCAGGGAAACATGGAAACATAGAAAATAGGAGCAGAAGTAGGCCATTCGGTCCTTCGAGCCTGCTGCACCATTCGTTATGATCATCGCTGATCATCCAACTCAGTAATCTTTTCCCCCCATATCCTTTGATCGCTTTAGAACCAAAAGCTATATCTAACTCCTTCTTAAAAACATACAATGATTTGGCCTCGACTGCTCCCTGTGGTAGTGAATTCCACAGGCTCACCACCTGCAGAATGTGGGAGGTAGGGGTCGCCAAGAGTGTCCCTGCTGACTGCATCTGCGGGAAGTGCACCCAACTCCAGCTCCTCGCAGACCGCGTTAGGGAACTGGAGCTGGAGCTGGATGAACTTCGGATCATTCGGGAGGCGGAGGGGATTATTGACAGGAGTTATAGGGAGGCAGTCACACCTCAGGTAAAAGAAGTAGGTAGATGGGTTACCGTCAGGGGAAGGAAAGGGAACCAGCAGGCAGTGCAGGGATACCCTGTGGCCGTTTCCCTCAACAACAGGTATACCGTTTTGGATACTGTTGGGGGGGACGACTTACCAGGGGTAAGCAATGGGGTGCAGGTCTCTGGCACAGAGTCTGTCCCTGTTGCTCAGAAGGGAAAAGGGAAGAGGAGCAGAGCATTAGTCATTGGGGACTCCATAGTTAGGGGAACAGATAGGAGGTTCTGTGGGAACGAGAGAGACTCACGGTTGGTGTGTTGCCTCCCAGGTGCCAGGGTACGTGATGTCTCCGATCGTGTTTTTGGGATCCTTAAGGGGGAGGGGGAGCACCCCCAAGTCGTGGTCCACATAGGCACCAACGACATAGGTAGGAAGAGAGATGGGGATTTAAGGCAGAAATTCAGGGAGCTAGGGTGGAAGCTTAGAGCGAGAACAACCAGAGTTGTTATCTCTGGGTTGTTGCCTGTGCCACGTGCTAGCGAAGAGAGGAATAGGGAGAGAGAGGAGTTGAACACGTGGCTGCAGGGATGGTGTAGGAGGGAGGGTTTTGGTTTCCTGGATAATTGGGGCTCTTTCTGGGGTAGGTGGGACCTCTACAAACAGGATGGTCTTCACCTGAACCAGAGGGGTACCAATATCCTGGGGGGGAGATTTGTTAGTGCTCTTCGGGGGGGTTTAAACTAAATCAGCAGGGGAATGGGAACCTAAATTGCAGTGCCAGTGTACAGGCTGTTGAGAGTAGTGAGGTAGGGGATAAGGTTACAGGGACACAAGAGGGCACTGGCAAGCAAGAACTTGGTTTAAAGTGTGTCTACTTCAACGCCAGGAGCATCCGGAATAAGGTGGGTGAGCTTGCAGCATGGGTTGGTACCTGGGATCCTGATGTTGTGGCCATTTCGGAGACATGGGTAGAGCAGGGGCAGGAATGGATGTTGCAGGTTCCGGGATTTAGATGTTTCAGAAAGAACAGAGAAGAGGGTAAAAGAGGGGGGGGGGGGGGGGGGGTGTGGCATTGTTAATCAAGGAAAGTATTACAGCGGCAGAAAGGGCGTTTGAGGACTCGTCTACTGAGGTAGTCTGGGCCGAGGTTAGAAACAGGAGAGGAGAGGTCACCCTGTTGGGAGTTTTCTATAGACCTCCGAATAGTTCCAGAGATGTAGAGGAAAGGATAGCGAAGATGATTCTCGACAGGAGCGAGAGTAACAGGGTAGTGGTTATGGGGGACTTTAACTTTCCAAATATTGACTGGAAATACTATAGTTCGAGTACTTTAGATGGGTCTGTTTTTGTCCAGTGTGTGCAGGAGGGTTTTCTGACACAGTATGTGGACAGGCCAACCAGGGGCGATGCCACATTGGATTTGGTACTGGGTAATGAACCCGGCCAGGTGTTTGATTTAGATGTAGGTGAGCACTTTGGAGATAGTGATCACAATTCGGTTAGGTTTACCTTAGCGATGGGCAGGGACAGGTATATACCGCAGGGCAAGAATTATAGCTGGGGGAAAGGAAATTATGACGCGATTAGGCAAGATTTAGGATGTGTAGGATGGGGAAGGAAACTGCAGGGGATGGGCACAAACGAAATGTGGAGCTTATTCAAGGAGCAGCTAATGCGTGTCCTTGATAAGTATGTACCTGTCAGGCAGGGAGGAAGTTGTCGAGCAAGGGAGCCGTGGTTTACTCAAGAAGTTGAAGCGCTTGTCAAGAGGAAGAGGGCGGCTTATGTTAGGATGAGACGTGAAGGCTCAGTTAGGGCGCTTGAGAGTTACAAGCTAGCCAGGAAGGATCTAAAGGGAGGGCTAAGAAGAGCAAGAAGAGGACACGAGAAGTCATTGGCGGATAGGATCAAAGAAAACCCTAAGGCTTTCTATAGGTATATCAGGAATAAACGAATGATAAGAGTTAGAACAGGGCCAATCAAGGATAGTAGTGGGAAGTTGTGTGCGGAATCAGAGGAGATAGGGGAAGCGTTAAATGAATATTTTTCGTCAGTATTTACAGTAGAGAAAGAAAATGTTGCCGAGGAGATTACTGAGATACAGCCTACTAGGCTAGATGGGATTGAGATTCACAAGGAGGAGGTGTTAGCAATTTTGGAAAGAGTGAAAATAGATAAGTCCCCTGGGCCAGATGGGATTTATCCTAGGATTCTCTGGGAAGCCAGGGAGGAGATTGCAGAGCCGTTGTTGTTGATCTTTAAGTCGTCATTGTCGACAGGAGTAGTGCCGGAGGACTGGAGGATAGCAAATGTTGTCCCCTTGTTCAAGAAGGGGAGTAGAGACAGCCCTGGTAATTATAGACCTGTGAGCCTTACTTCGGTTGTGGGTAAAATGTTGGAAAAGGTTATAAGAGACAGGATTTATAATCATCTTGAAAAGAATAAGTTCATTTGCGATAGTCAGCACGGTTTTGTGAAAGGTAGGTCGTGCCTCACAAACCTTATTGAGTTTTTCGAGAAGGTGACCAAACAGGTGGATGAGGGTAAAGCCGTGGATGTGGTGTATATGGATTTCAGTAAGGCGTTTGATAAGGTTCCCCACGGTAGGCTATTGCAGAAAATACGCAAGTATGGGGTTGAAGGTGATTTAGAGCTTTGGATCAGAAATTGGCTAGCTGAAAGAAGACAGAGGGTGGTGGTTGATGGCAAATGTTCATCCTGGAGTTTAGTTACTAGTGGTGTACCGCAAGGTTCTGTTTTGGGGCCACTGCTGTTTGTCATTTTTATAAACGACCTGGATGAGGGTGTAGAAGGGTGGGTTAGTAAATTTGCGGATGACACGAAGGTCGGTGGAGTTGTGGATAGTGTCGAAGGGTGTTGTAGGGTACAGAGGGACATAGATAGGCTGCAGAGCTGGGCTGAGAGATGGCAAATGGAGTTTAATGCGGAGAAGTGTGAGGTGATTCACTTTGGAAGGAGTAACAGCAATGCAGAGTACTGGGCTAATGGGAAGATTCTTGGTAGTGTAGATGAACAGAGAGATCTTGGTATCCAGGTACATAAATCCCTGAAAGTTGCTACCCAGGTTAATAGGGCTGTTAAGAAGGCATATGGTGTGTTAGCCTTTATTAGTAGGGGGATCGAGTTTCAGAGCCACGGGGTCATGATGCAGCTGTACACAACTCTGGTGAGGCCGCACCTGGAGTATTGCGTGCAGTTCTGGTCACCGCATTATAGGAAGGATGTCGAAGCTTTGGAAAGGGTGCAGAGGAGATTTACTAGGATGTTGCCTGGTATGGAAGGAAGGTCTTACGAGGAAAGGCTGAGGGACTTGGGGTTGTTTTCGTTAGAGAGAAGGAGGAGGAGAGGTGACTTAATAGAGACATACAAGATAATCAGAGGGTTAGATAGGGTGGATAGTGATAGTCTTTTTCCTCGGATGAGGATGGCAAACACGAGGGGACATAGCTTTAAGTTGAGGGGTGAAAGATATAGGACAGATGTCAGAGGTAGTTTCTTTACGCAGAGAGTAGTAGGGGCGTGGAACGCCCTGCCTGCAACAGTAGTAGACTCGCCAACTTTAAGGGCATTTAAGTGGTCATTGGATAGACATATGGATGTAAATGGAATAGTGTAGGTCAGATGATCGGCGCAACATCGAGGGCCGAAGGGCCTGTACTGCGCTGTAATATTCTAATTCTAAAAAAAACTCTCTGGGTGAAGAAACTTCTCCTCATCTCAGTCCTGAAAGGTTTACCCCTTATCCTTAGACTGTTACCCCTGGTTCTGGACATCCCAACATCGGGAACATCCTTCCTGCATCTAGACTGTCCAGACTGATTAAAATTCTGCAGGTTTCTATGAGATCCCTCCCTCACTCTTCTGAACTCCAGCGAATATAATCCTAACCGACTCAGTTTCTCCTCATACATCAGTCCCGCCATTCCAGGAATGAGTCTGGTAAACCTTCGCAGCACTCCCTCAATTGCAAGAACCTTCTTCCTCATATATGGAGACCAGAACTGAACACAATATTCGAGATGTGACCTCACCAAGGCTCTGTATAATTGCATCAAGACATCCCTGCTCCTGTACACGAATCCTCTCGTTATAAAGGCCAGCGTACCATTTGCCTTTTTACCGCCTGTTGCACCCGCATGCTTACCTTCAGCAACTCGTGTACGAGAACACCAATAATTCCCTTCTCTCAGTTTATACCAGTTCTGATAATAATCTGCCTTCCTAATTTTGCTACCAAAGTGGATAACCTCACATTTGCCCACAATTATACTGCATCTTCCATGCATTTGCCCACTCACTCAACTTGCCCAAATCACATTGAAGCCTCTATGGTTCCTCCTGACAACTCACCCTCCCACCCAATTTTATGTCATCTGAAAATTTCGAGATATTACATTTAGGTCCCTCATCTAAATCATTAATATATATTGTGCGTAGCTGGGGTCCTAACACCGATCCCTGTGGTACCCACTGTTCACGTTCTGCCATTCAGAAAAAGACCCGTTTGTCCATACTCTTTGTTTCCTGTCTGGCAACCAATTTTCTATCCATCACAATAAACTACCCCCAATCCCATGTGCTTTAATTTTACACGCTAATCTCTTATATGGTACTTTGCCAAAAGCGTTCTGAAAGTCCAAATAAACCATATCCACTGGCTCCCCCTCATCAACTCGACTAGTTGCATCATCGAAGAATTCCAGTAGATTTGACAAGCATGATTTCATTTTCGTAAATTCATGATGACTTTGTCCAATTCTACCACTGTTCTCCAAGTGCTCTGCTATAAAATCTCTGATAATGGCTCCAGGATTTTCCCCACTTTCGACGTCAGGCTCATTGGTCTATAATTCTCTGTTTTCTCTTTCTATCCCGTTTTAAATAGTGGGGTTACATGAGCTACCGTCCAATCTGTAGGAACTGTTCCAGAGTCCATGGAATCTAGGAAGATGTCCACCAGTGCATCCACTATTTCTAGGGTCACTTCCTGAATTATTCTTGGATTAAGATTATCAGGCCCAACACCATTTCTCTACGAAGACTGATCTTTTTAACTTCCTATCTCTCACTAAACCCTGTGTTCCCCAACATTTCTGGTTTGATATTTGTGTCCTCCTTTGTGAAGACAGAATCAAAGTATGCACTTAGATGGTCAGCCATTTCTTTGTTCCGCATAATAAATTCCCCTGTTTCTGAGTGTAAGGGACCTACATTTGTCTTCACCAATTGTTTTCTCTTCACATACCTATAGAAACTTTTACAGTCAGTTTTTATGCCCCCACAAGCTTACAATCGTACTCTATTTGCTGCTTCTTAATCAATCCCTATGTCCTCCTTTGCTGAATTCAAAACTGCTCCCAATATTCAGGTCTGTTGTATTTTTTTTCCCTGGAGAATGTGTGTGCCTCTTCCTTGGATCTAATGTTATCTCTAATTTCCCTTGCAAGCCATAATTTGGCTACCTTTCCCGTTGTTTTTCTTTTGTGCCAGGTATGCTGTTATAGATGCTATGCTGAAACTTTGTAATGCTTTGGTTAGACTCGAACTGGAAAACTCTGTCCAGTTCTAATCACCACACTTGAGGAAGGATGTAAAGGTCCTTGAGAGAGTGCAGTGGAGATTTACCAGAATTGTTTCAGGGATAGGGGGTTTAGTTACAAGGTCAGATTGGAGAAGCTGGATTTGTTGTCCCTGGAGCAATGGGGATTGAGATAGATTTGATAGAGGTGTACACGATTATTATAAGCTTAGATAAGATATTGAAGGAAAAGCTGTTCCCGTGATGAAACACGGACTTGGGGACACAGATGGAACATTTTGGGTAAGAGATGCAGGTGGAATATGAGGAAGAACTTTTTAACACAGTGGATGGTAACGATCTGGAACTCACTGCCCATGAGAGTGGTGGAAGCCGAGCCAATCAATGACTTCAAAAGGAAACTGGGTGGAACCTGAAGGAAATGCACTTGCAGGGCTACGGGGATTGAGCAGGGGATTGAGACTGACTGGATTGTTCCACATAGAACCGGAAATGATGGACCGAATGGCCTCCTTATGTGTCGTAAATGACGCTATGACTCCATCAATCTCCACTAATCTATACTGGATATGTCTCCTGCTCCTGCCTGGAAATATCCAAATACATAGAGTTTCAATGAAACTGTGATCTTAACGTCCACTGACAGCTCCGTCCTCACTCTGGTGTGAGGCTCCATGTGTTGCAGGAGGTGACACCGCTCTGTGACTAACTCCTTTTTGAATCAGAGTCACCTCACACACTGCTCCTGGGGCAGGTAAGGTAGGGGAAGTGCTCTTGGAAAACCGAGGGTGGGTTGGGTAAAGCCCCTTCCTCATCCCTCTTTAGAGAGCACCCCCTCTCAACATCCTCTGCTCCATTTGTTGGTCATGTTACAGACCCAGAGACACTGCAACTACAGTCCCCATACCTCGTCTAGAGTTGGGTTACCAAATCCCCTGTCCTCCCTGAATGTCTGCAGCAGCTCACAACACAACCTCCAGAAAACCATCCACAGCACCTCCACTAACTTTACAATAGCAAAAGTAAGTCAAAAGCCCCTCACCTGTAAGTTGGATGCCTGGTCCTTTCAAATAACACTAGAGGGGCTCCTCGTGCTGCTGAATATATGTTCAGCTGAGAATGACTAACACAGGTGGTCAGTGGACATGCACAGGCCAAGTTTCAAAGACATACATCAAAGCTGCTGCAATGGCTGATTGGCACCATATTCAGACCCTTCCTCACACTACCAGCACATGCTTGATAACCCCGGGCTAAATCCCTGTCCAGCACTAAATCCCTGTCCAGCATGGAACACTGCAAGTGACCGGCAGCTCAGCTCGTACCATTTTATGGATCCAAGCGTCCATGACGTTGGGCCCTGTGGCGCTGTGGAGCTGAAAATCGTGGTCAGTGGTAGAATAAAGAGGGGGTGAAGTTTATTTTTAAAGCTAATTGAAGAAAATACTAGAAGGCCAAAAGGAATATGGGAACGGTCAGGGGAATGGGACTAACTGGAGGGGTGAGGCCATGGAGGGATTCAAACACATGAATGAGAATAATAAAATTAAGGTGCTGCCAGACTGGGAGTCAATGTAAATCAGTGAGCCCAAGGGTGATGGGTGATCGGGATTGGTGTGAGTTAGAATACAGGCAGCAGAGTTCTGGATGGGCTGTGGTTTATGGAGGTTTGTAAATGGGAGGGTGACCAGGATAGAATTGGAATAGTCAAGTGTGTATTTAACAAAGGCACAGATGAATGTTTATGCAGCAGATAGGCTGAGGCAGAGGTGGAGATGTGTGTTAGTACAGAGGTGATAGTAGGCAGGGTTGGTGAGAATATGGAGATGAACTCAGCTCAGATTTAAATATAAGACAGAGGTTGCAAACTGTCTGGTTCAGCCTCAGATATTTGGCAATGAGGAGATCATGGTTCATGGATAGTGGATGGAATTTCTTATAGAGACCAATGACAACTGCACTCTTCCCAAATTTAAATAGCAAGAACATTATTTCAGTGAAACAAATTTTACAGATCTCATAGCGGGAAATAGAGACTTACCAGAGACAGCAAAGATGGGAGAGTAAATTACAAGCACTCTAATGCACATAGCAATGGATTATAGAGCTAATATCTGGAGACTGAAATTTGCCAGGAATAACAACAGCAGCAAGGAGGGCAGAGGAAATGACAAGAATGGTAATGCAGTTAAACATGGTTTATAGAATTAATAGCTAGATACAGAGTCTTACTAGGGACACCAATAATAGCCAGGAAGGGGTAGTAAATGTATTGAATATTCCTCAGTGCGGAATAGATCAGACTGTTTAATGAGAACTGATCATAATCTGCAGAAAGAAAGTTAAACTCCCAGATGAAACTCCTGTTCATTGTTATAACATTCCAATCTATTGTACTCTGATTCTGATCTTTCCTCTTCCTCTCTCCAGAGCCGCTGCTCCCTGTTCGTGACGGGAGTGATGTGATACTCCCACTGACACTATATGATAACACATTGAAAGGAGCTCCTTATTAATAGAAGAGGGAAATCTTCCAGTGACACAATTAGGGTCCATGGAGACTGACATTAATTGCAGTCACTGAACAAACAGGTTCAGTTAACCCCTTTCAATCCAACAATTTTTGTATCACAATAAACTAGAACATTTACCCGGTCTGGATGGGAATTCTGAGGGTTGGTGAGAGAAGGAATGGTGCAAATGGAAGAAACACTGCACAGAATCTGTCAGTTCTCTCTGGATATAGGAGTGATGACAGAGCACTGGAGGGCGGCAAATTATACACCTAGTTTACAAAAAGGAGGGATGTGGTAAACCCTGTACTGTCCAGTCAATCTGACGTCAGTGGTGGTGAAATTTCACAACCCAGGACAGAAATATTATTTGCTTGGAAAAGCATAGCATAATAAATTTCAAGCCACATGGATATGCCAATGACAATTCATGTCTGGCAAAGTTCAGCAAGAACTTATCCCAAGGTACTTCACAGCAGCATTATGAAACAAAGTATAACACTGAACCACCAAGGGAGATATTAGGTTAGGTGACCAAATGTTTGGTCAAAGAGGCAAATTTTAAATGAGTGTCTGAAAGGATAAAAGCGAGGTGGAGAGATGGAGAGATGGAGCTGTGTAGGGCGTGTATTCCAGAGCTTTGGGCCGAGGCAACTGAAGGTGTGGCCACAATGGTGGAGTAATTAAAATCAGGGATGCACAAGAGGCCAGAATTAGAGGAGCAGAGATATCTCAGAGGTTTGTGGGGCTGGAGGGGATTCCAGAGTTAGTGAGGGGTGAGGCAATGGAGGGATTGGAAAACAAGAATGAGAATTTTAAAATCAAGACATTGCTTGACTGTGAGCTGATGTCGGTCAGTGATCGGGGAATTAGACTTTCTGTGAGTTAAGGCACAGGCAGCAGAGTTTTAGATGACCTCAAGTTTACAGATAGTAGAATGTGGGAGAATGAGTTCGAATAGTCCGGTCTACAGGTAATGAAAACATGACTGAGAGCTTCAGCAGCGGATGAGTTAAGACAGGGGTGAAATAAGGCGATGCTATTGAAGTGGAAATAGGTGGTGATAGTGATGGCACGAATATAACGGTGGAAGCTCATTTTGTGGTCAACTGTCACAGAATCACAGAATTGTTACAGGCGGCCATTCAGTCCATCGTGTCTGCACTGGCTGTCCAAAAGAGCAATTCATCTAGTACCGCTTCCCTGCCTTCTCCCTGTAACTCTGTACACACTTCCTTTTCAGACAGCTATCCAATTTCCTCCTGAATGCCTCGATTGAATCTGCCTCCACCACACTCTCAGGCAGTGCATTCCAGACCTTAAGCCCTCGCTGTGTGAAAAAGTTTTCTTCATGTTACTTCTGCTTCTTTTACCAATTACTTTTATTCTTTGCCCTCTCGTTTTAGAACCTTTCAGGAGTGGGGACAGTTTTTCCCTATCCACTCTGTCCAGACACCTCATAATTGTGAATACCTATTTTTCTAATCTCCTCTCAGCCTTCTCTTCTCTAAGGAAAATGTTCCCAGTTCTCCAGTCTCTCTTCATAACTGATATTCTTCATCTCTGGAACCATTCTTGTGAATGTTTATGTACACTCCCCAATGTCTTCACGTTACCTAAAGTGTGGTGCCCAGAACTAGACATAATACTGCCACTGAGGCCGAACTAGTGTCTCATACAAGTTCAAAATAACCTCTTTGCTTTTGCATTCCATGCTGCTGTGAATAAAGCTCAGGATACTGTCTGGTTTATTAACTGCTCTCAACCTCTCCTGCCAACTTCAATGACCCATGCATATAAACACCCAGGTCCTCTGCTCCTGCACCCCCTTTAGTGTAGTACAATTTATTCTATATTGCCTCTCCATGTTCTTCCTATCGAAATGAATCACATCACATTTCTCCACATTGAACTTCATCTGCCACCTGTCTGTCCATTCCACCAACTTGTCTATGTCCGTTTGAATTTCTACACTATCCTCCTCACAGTTCACAATGCTTCCAAATTTTGCATCATCTGCAAACTTTGAAATTGTGCCCTGTGCACCAAGGTCCATGTCATTAATATTTGTCAGGAAGAGAAACGATCCCAACATTGATCCCTGGGGAACTCCACTACAAGTCTTAAATGAAAACAAAAAGTGCTGGAAAGACTCAGCAGGTCTGGAAGCATCTGTGGAGAGTGAAGCAGAGTTAACGCTTCAGGCCTGTGACCTTTCATCAGAATTGGCAAAGGTTAGAAAGGTCAGGTTTTAAGGAAATAAAGCAAGGGTGGGGCAAAAGAGACAAAAGAGGTGTTGAAAGGACAGAGGGTCATAGAGATTAACAGACAAGGAGGTCATGGGGCAAAGGCAAAGAGAGTGTGCTTGTGGTGTGGTGAAAGACAAAGCGTTAGTGCAGCAAAGGTGTTAAATGACAAAATAATGAACAGCCCAAGCCAAAAGCAGCAACATAAAAAAATCCAGTTTAAGGCCAGGACATGGCAAAAAAAATGATAAAGCAAAATAAATAAAAGAGCCAGTCTTGATCTGAAATTAGTGATCTCAATGTTCAGTCTGGAAGTCTGTAGAATGCCTAATCAGACAATGAGGTTTTGTTCGTCGAGCTGACGTTGATGTTCACTGAGACACCACCGCAGGCAGGGCTGTGGTTTATGGAGGTTTATAACTGGGAAGGTGACCATGATAGAACTGGAATAGTCACGTGTAGATTTAACAAAGGCACAGATGAGAGTTTATGCAGCAGATGGGTTGAGACCGAGGTGGAGATGGGAGTTATTGCAGAGGTGGTAGTAGGCATGTTTGTTGATGGAGGGAAAATGGAGATGAAATCAGCTCAGGTTTAAATTACTACAGAGGTTGTAGACTGTCTTGTTCAGTCTCAGACACTGGCCAGTGAAAGGTAAGTGGTTCACAAATAGGGTATGAAGTTTCTTATGGAGACCAATGACACTAGCTTCTGTCTTCAAAAAAATAAAGAAATTCCAAATCAGTATTTCAGTGAAGCAAGGTTTACATATCTCATGGCTGGAACTAGAGTCTCACCAGGGCAACAACAGAAGCAAAGATGAGAGATTAAATTATACAAACCATAATGCGGTTAGCAATGGTTATATAAAGATAATAGCTGGAGGGATACCAAAATCAGCAAGGGCAGAGTAAATGAGAAGTACAGTAATGCAGTTTAACATGGTTTATAGAATGAAGAGCTGGATATAGAGACTTACCAGGAACACCAACGATAGCGAGGATGAGATAGTAAATGTATTGAGTAATCTTCACTGCGTAATAGATGCTAGATGCTAATGGTAGCCGATCATAATATGCAGAAAGAGTGTCAAGATCCCAGGATAACCCCCTGCCCATTTTTGTAACATTGCAATCCATTGTTCTCAGATTCTGGCCCATTGTTGTCAGATTCCAATCTATTGTCCTCAGATTCTGATCTATCCTCCCCCTCTCTCTGGAGACGCTGGTCCCTATTAGTGCCAGGGATGATGCTCCCACTCAAACTATGTGCAAACACATCGAAAAGAGTCCCTTACTATTAGAAGATGGAGCACCTCCAGTGAAATAATTAGGTTTCATAGAGACCGACATTAATTACAGTCACTGAGCAAATAGATTCCGTTAACCTCTTTCATTCCGACACCTTGCATACCACAATAAAGCAGAAAATTTACTCTGGACAGGATGCGTGAGGGTTACTGAGGGAAGGAATGGTGAAAATAGTAGAGGCACTGGCCAGAATCTTTCAATCCTCCGTGGATATGGGAGCGATGACAGAGGACTGGAGCACTGTAATTGTTACACACTGTTTAGAAAAGGAGAGATAGAGTAAACCCTGTAATTACTGAGCAGTCAGACACACATCACTACTGGAGAAATTTCATGGCGTCACAACCCAGGACAAATATATTCGTTTCTTTGAAAAACATATGATAACAAACAAGAAGCAGCAGGGGTCTGGTAATAACAAATCATGTTTGGCAAACTTCAACAACAATTTATATTTATACAGCGCCTTTAACATAATGAAATGTCCCAAGGTGCTTCCCGAAAATGAGATACTAGTTTAAAGTTTGGTCAAAGAAGTAGGTTTTAACGGGCGTGTTAAACGATGAAAGCGAGTTGGAGAAGCGGAGAGGTGAAGGGAGGGTATTCTAGAACTTGGAGCCTCATTAGCTGAAGGTGCAGATAATAGTGGTGGAGTGATGAAAATCAGGGATGCACAAGAGGCCAGAATTAGAGATGCACAGATATCTTGGCGGATTGTGGAGCTGGAGGATATTACAGAGATAGGGAGCATATATAAGGAGCAAGAGGGTAACTAGAGAAAGATTAGATTAGATTACAGCACTGAAACAGGCCCTTCGGCCCACCGAGTCTGTGCCGAACATCAACAACCCATTTATACTAATCCTACACTAATCCCATATTCCTACCAAACATCCCCACCTGTCCCTATATTTCCCTACCACCTACCTATACTAGTGACAATTTATAATGGCCAATTTACCTATCAACCTGCAAGTCTTTTGGCTTGTGGGAGGAAACCGGAGCACCCAGAGGAAACCCACGCAGACACAGGGAGAACTTGCAAACTCCACACAGGCAGTACCCGGAATTGAACCCGGGTCCCTGGAGCTGTGAGGCTGCGGTGCTAACCATTGCGCCACTGTACCGCCCGAAAGGATTGGCCCACTCAAGGACAAAGGAGGAAAGTTATGCGTGGAGTCAGAGAAAATGGGTGAGATTCTAAACGAGTACTTTGCATCGGTATTCACCGAGGAGAGGGACATGACGGATGTTTAGATTCGGGACAGATGTTTGATCACTCCAGGTCAAGTCGGCAGAAGGAGTGAGGAAGTGTTGGGTATTCTAAAAGGCATTAAGGTGGACAAGTCCCCAGGTCCGGATGGGATCTATCCCAGGTTACTGAGGGAAGTGAGAGAGGAAATAGCTGGGGCCTTAACAGATATCTTTGCAACATCCTTAAACACGGGTGAGGTCCCGGAGTACTGGAGAATTGCTAATGTTGTCCCCTTGTTTAAGAAGGGTAACAGGGATAATCCAGGTAATTATAGACCGGTGAGCCTGATGTCAGTGGTAGGGAAGCTGCTGGAGAAGTTACTGATGGATAGGATCTGCTCCCATTTGGAAGAAAATGGGCTTATCAGTGATAGGCAACATGGTTTTGTGCAGGGAAGGTCATGTCTTACCAACTTAATAGAATTCTCTGAGGAAGTGACAAAGTTGATTGATGAGGGAAGGGCTGTAGATGTCATATACATGGACTTCAGTAAGGCGTTTGATAAGGTTCCCCATGGTCGGCTGATGGAGCAAGTGAAGGCGCTTGGGGTCCAAGGTGTACCAGCTAGATGGATAAAGAACTGGCTGGGCAACAGGAGACAGAGAGTAGCAGTGGAAGGGAATTTCTCAAAATGGAGACGTGTGACCAGTGGTGTTCCACAGGGATCCGTGCTGGGACCACTGTTGTTTGTGATATACATAAATGATTTGGAGGAAAGTATAGGTGGTCTGATTAGCAAGTTTGCAGACGACACTAAGATTGGAGGCGTAGCAGATAGTGAAGGGGACTGTCAGAGAATACAGCAGAATATTGATAGACTGGAGAGTTGGGCAGAGAAATGGCAGATGGAGTTCAATCAGGGCAACTGCGAGGTGATGCCTTTAGGAAGATCAAATTCAAGAGTGAACTATACAGTAAATGGAAAAGTCCTGGGGAAAATTGATGTACAGAGAGATTTGGGTGTTCAGGTCCATTGTTCCCTGAAGGTGGCAACGCAGGTAAATAGAGTGGTCAAGAAGGCATACGGCATGCTTTCCTTCATCGGACGGGGTATTGAGTACAAGAGTTGGCAGGTCATGTTACAGTTGTATAGGACTTTGGTCCGGCCACATTTGGAATACTGCGTGCAGTTCTGATCGCCACATTACCAAAAGGATGTGGATGCTTTGCAGAGGGTGCAGAGGAGGTTCACCAGGATGTTGCCTGGTATGGAGGGCGCTAGCTATGAAGAGAGGTTGAGTAGATTAGGATTATTTTCATTAGAAAGACGGAGGTTGAGGGGGGACCTGATTGAGGTGTACAGAATCATGCGAGGGAGAGACAGGGTGGATAGCAAGAAGCTTTTTCCCAGAGTGGGGGATTCAAATACTAGGGTTCACGAGTTCAAAGTGAGAGGGGAAAAGTTTAGGGGGGATACGCATGGAAAGTTCTTTACGCAGAGGATGGTGGGTCCCTGGAATGCATTGCCAGCGGAGGTGGTAGACGCAGTCACGATAGCGTCTTTTAAGATGTATCTAGACAGATACATGAATCGGCAGGAAGCAAAGAGATACAGAACCTTAGAAAATAGGTGACATGTTTAGATAGAGAATCTGGATTGGCGCAGGCTTGGAGGGCCGAAGGGCCTGTTCCTGTGCTGTAATTATCTTTGTTCTTTGTTCTATGGAGGTATTGAAAACGAGGATGAGAATTTTAAAATCAAGACATTGCTTGACTGGGAGCCAATGTCGGTCAGTGATAGAGGAAGAAAACTTGGTGTGAGCTGGGACATGGGCAGCAGAGTTTTGGATGACCTCAGGTTTACAGAGAGTAGAATGTGGGAGATCAGCCAGGAGTGAGTTGGAATAGTTATGCACAGAGGTAACAAAGGCATGAATCAGGGAATCACATAATTGTTACAGCACAGAAGGAGGCTATTCAGTGTATCATGTACACATCGGCTCTCCGAAAGAGCAATTAACCTCGTGCCATTCCCCGCCTTCTCCCCATAACCCTGCACATTCTTCCTTTTCAGATAACAGTCTAATTGCATTTTGAATGCTTCAATTGAACCTGTCTCCATCACATTCTCAGGCAGTACATTCCAGTCCTTAGCCATTCCTTGCGTGAGAAAATATTGCCTCATGTCACTTCTGCCTCTCTTACCCATTAATTTCAATCTGTGCCCTCTCGTTCTCGATTCTTTTCACGAGTGGAAACAGTTTCTCTCTGTCTCCTCTGTCCAGACCCCTCATGGTTTTGAACAACTCTATCAAATCAACTCACCTCTCAGCCTTCTCTTCTCCAAGGAAAATTATCCTAACTTCTCCTGTCTATCTTCATAACTGAAATTCCTCATGCCTGGAAGCATTCTCATTGATCTTTTCTGCACTCTCTCCAATGCCCTCACAATCTTGCTAAAGTGTGGTGCCCAGAATTGGACAGAATACTTCAGCTGAGGCTGAATCAGTGTTTTATATAATTTCAACATAACTTCCTTGCTCTTGTACTGAATGTCCCTGTTAATAAAGCCCAGGATACTGTATGCTTTATTAAATGCTCTCTCAACCTCTCCTGCCAACATCAATGACTTATGCACATATACACCTCGGTCTCTCTGCTCCTTTAGAATGGTGCCCTTTATTTTACATTATCTCAATATTCATCCTACCAAAATGAATCACTTCATATTTCTCTGCATTGAAATTCATCTGCCACCTGCCTGCCCATTCCACCAAGTTGTCTAAGTACTTTTGAAATTCAACACCATCCTCCTCACAGTTCACAATGCTTCCACGTTTCGTATCATCTGCAAACTCTGAAATTGTGCCCTGAACACCATGGTCTTGGTCAGTTACCTTCTTTGGCCTCCTTGTCTCGAGAGAAAATGTATAAGCGCCTGGAGGTGGTCAGTGGTTTGTGGAGCCGCACCTGGAGTGGCTATAAAGGCCAATTCTAGAGTGAATTGGCTCTTCCACAGGCGCTGCAGATAAAATTGGTTGTCGAGGCTATTTCACGGTTGGCTCTCTCCTTGTGCTTTTGTCTTTTTTCCTGCCAAATGTTATGTCTCTTCGACTTGCCATTCTTCAGACTCGCCATTATGGCTATCTGCTAGCACTAGAGATCACTGGCAATTGACTCCCACAACTTGTGGTCAATGTCACAGGACTTCATTTCGCGTTTGCAGATGTCTTTAAAGCAGCGACACTGATGCCGGTGGGTCTGATACCAGTGACAAGCTCGCTGTACAAGGCGTCATTGGGGATCCTACCATCTTCCATGTGGCTCACATGGCCAAGCCATTTCAAGCGCTGCTGACTCAGTAGGGTGTATATGCTGAGGATATTGGGCGCCTCGAGGACTTCCACGTTGGAGATATGGTCCTGCCACCTGATGCCAAGGATTCTCCGGAGGCAGCGAAGATGGAATGAATTGAGACGTCGCTCTTGTAATATATATCAGGAAAATCAAGGGTGCCAACACTGACCCCTGGGGACCTCCATCCTTTCCTCCAGCCCCCCAAAAACATCCACAAACTACAATTCTTTCTTTTCTGCCACTCAGCCAAAGCCGTATCCATGTTGTTACCGTCCCTTTTCATTCATGAACTATAAGTTTTCTCACAAGTCTGTTATGTGGCACAGTATCAAATGCCTTTTGTAAATACAATACACCACATCAATCGCATTGCCCTCATCAACCCTCTCTGTTACCTTCTCAAAATCTCCAGGCTGTTAGTTAAATAGTATTTGCCCTTCAGGAATCCATGCTGTTTTCCTTACTTAACCCGAATTTGTCCATGTGACTATTAATTTGTCCCGAATTATTATTACTAGAAGTTTCCCCACCACTGCAGTTAAATTGACTGGCCTGGAGTTCTTGGGATTATCTTTACACCCATTTTTGAACAAGGATGTAATATTTGCAATTCTCCAGTCCTCCGGCATCACCCCAAGTCTAAGGAAGATTGAGAATTTATGGCCAGTGCCTCTGCGATTTCCACTCTCACTTCCCTCATAATCCTTGGATGCACCTCATTGGCCCTGGTGCTTTATTCACTTTACCTCTAGACAGCCTATCTAATATGTCCACTTTATCAATTTTAAACCCTTCTTGTTTCTTAATTACCTGCTCTTTCGCCATTGCCTGTGTTGTACCTTCTTCCTTGTGTTATGACCCGATGCGAGAGGTGTGCACTGTTAATTCAGTCCAGCTTCTCCACAGGTCACAGCATTTTTTTCTCATTTTCCCACTTGCTGAAACAGTCCATCAGATACACTATTCTCATCACAATCGAACACACTTTACTGAACTAAACAATTAACAGTTTATCATAAATGAAGCAGGTGTAAGACCAGGAATCCTGCAGCGAGTAACTCACCTCCTGACCCCCCAAAGCCTATCCACCATCTATAAGGCACAAGTCAAGAGTGTGATGGAATACTCTGCACTCACCTGGATTGCTGCAGCTCCAACAACACTCAAGAAGCTCGACATCATCCAGGACAAAGCAGCCTGTTTGATTGGCACACCATCCACAAACATTGACTCCCTCCACCACCGACGCACAGTGGCAGCAGTGTGTATCGTCTACAAGATGCACTGCAGCAATGCACCAAGGCACCTTAGACAGCACCTTCCAAACCCGCGACCTCTACCATCTAGGACAAGGGGAGCAAATGCATGGGAACATCACCACCTGCAAGTGCCCCTCCAAGTCATACACCATTCTGACTTGGAACTATATCGCCATTCCTTCACTGTCGCTGGGTCAAAATCCTGGAAGTCCATTCCTAACACAATTGTGAGTGAACCTACCTCCCATGGACTGCAGCGATTCAAGAAGGCAGTTCACCACCACCTTCTCAAGGGTTATGGAGAGATGGGTAATAAATGCTGGCCTAGCCAGTGATGCCTACATCCCAGGATCAAATAAAAAAGTCTCAACTAGAAATGAAGTAAAACAATATCACACAGATCAAATTTTTAAAAATCCAACAATTAATTTTTAACTTCCCTTTCCCACCTTAACCAAACTTCAAAGTCCCTTTCAACCTGAACCAAATTTTAAAGTTACTTTTTTTTTACCTTAGTCCCTTAAAACTCAAACACAGACATATACACTGGTTAACCGAAAACAAGATCTTAAAAAAAAAAAGATTTTTCGATCAGAGCTCTGTTACAAACAAAAAGCATTTGGGTTAACTAGTTGCCCATTTTGAAGGAAACAGCAGATGAGTTATGTTGTTCCAAACCAGCATGCAGTCTAACTTCTGAGCACACACATCCAGGTTACCAGACAACAGTTCTCTTCAGGCGGCATTGAGAATTATTTTTAGCAGGCTTTCTTCAAACAGGAAACAAGATGACTCAACTCCGTGGACTTCACAAGTTCTGTTCTGGAATTTCTGGAAAATGAGCTGGGTTGTGGTCTTCTCTGCTTTCTTGACTTTTTCTTCAGACTTGACGTTATCTCCTTCCGGAAGGTAAAACCACGCACACTGACCGACAACCAGAAAGCTTGTCAGTTTTTCTGTCCATCCCAGGTGTTCTCTGCGACAACGGGGCTTGTCTAATCAAAGGAGAACGTATCACTTTTCTGCCCGCTACCAGGGTTTCGGCTTCATCTCCAACCCGAGCCTTGTGATAACCAGTAACTCTGTTGCCAGTCCAGCTCCCTCTCAGTGACCTCTTGGTGGTTCAATTTTTAATTAAAAAAACGGTCTAACATTTATTCAGCTGAACCATAAATGCCTTTAGAAATATTATTTTATTACCAAAAAAGAATCACTTTTATTACACTTGGTAAAGACAGATGCAACGTACTCATTTAATACCTCAACTATGCCCTCTGCATGCATGTGCAAATCCTCTGTGTTGCCCCTAATTGGTGCAACTCCTCCTTTTGCTACCTGTTTATACGTCGAAAGAAAACTTAGGAACTCCATTTAATTCTAGCCGCCAGACTCTTCTCATATTCTATTTTATTTCTCTTACTTGCTTTTATGCTTCCGCTCTGCCTGGTTCTCAGTAGGATTGTCTACCTGGCGTCTGTCAAAAGCACACTTTTTCTTCTTCATCTTAATCTCTGCGTCACTCACCTCTTTTGTAATTCAGGGAGCTCTGGATTTGTTTACACTACCTTTCCCCTTCGAAGGAATATACCTTGACTGAGCCCAAACTATCTCTTCTTTGACGGTAGCCCATTGTTCAGCTATTGTTTTCCTGCCAATCGTTGACTCCAATTTATTTTCCCCAGCTGCATTCTTACCCCGCTGAAGTTGGCCTTCCCTCAGTTAATTATTCTTACCCTTTGTCCTTTTATGTAGTCAGCCTAAACCTTATGATGTAATGACCACTGTCCTTTAAGTGCTTCCCTACTGGTACTTGATCCACTTGGCCCACCTCATTCCCAAGTACCAGATCCAGAAGCGCCTCTTTTCTTGAATGAGGGTTTCAGCAGCAGATGAGCTGAGGCAGGGATTTAGTCAGGTGATGTTACAGAGATGGAAATAGGCGATTGTGGTGATGGCACCAGTATGAGGTTAGAAGCCTATTTTGTGGTCCAATGTGACACCAAGGTTGTGAACAGACTATAGTAATCTCAGACAGTTATTATTAAGAAGGAAGGAATTGCTAGCTAGGGAAGGGAGATTGGAGCGGGAAGCAAAAACAAGGGGCTGAATTTTATTCTCCCAGGCGGAGTGCGAAACATTGGTGGCCCATATGTGCAGTCTGTGTCTGCTGTGCCACTGTGATGTAGCAGGCGATGGCTCATTTTAATACAGTGAACGGGCTGCCCACTCCACCCCCAATCACGTAACAGGGACGGCCTGAGCGACAACAGTAGTGCTGTCAGCTGTCTCTGTACAGACACTGGTGCCATTTTTAAAGGGCAACCAGACCTGCCACAAAAAGTGCAAAGTTTAACCCCGTACACACACCCCCGCCAGTGCACTGCAAATAAAATGTTGCCCATTTCCCCCCAAAAACTTACATTGCATAGTTGCCTTCCCACCATCCCCTCCAAAGACTTAAACTGCCGAGTACCCTCGCAACCCAACAACTGTCCAAAGTGTAGAGTTTGCCCCTTCTTCCCCTACACTATTAATGCAGAGTTGACCACGCCCGCCACAAGCACCAGCCACCACCACCCACCCCATCAGTACTCTAAAAATCCTACTTTCCCCCCTTCCCCACCTCTGTGGCGTTGGCTTTCCCTGGACGGGAAAGCGACGGTGTGTGAGAAGAAGGGTCACTGACCCGAAACGTTAACTCTGCCTCTCTTTCCACAGATGCTGCCAGACCTGCTGAGTGGTTCCAGCATTTCTGGATTTTATTTCAGATTTCCAGCATCTGCAGTATTATGCTTTTATTTTGAAGGTGTGTGAGTGTCAGCCGCTGCATGGAAGATCCCGGGCTGTCAGTAAGATCACAGGGAATTGGACTGAAATGTATACAGTAAGTTTATTGAAATATTTAAAGGAGGGTACCGCTGCCGAGCGGTTGGGGGGAGGGGGCAGGGAGCCACGAGCCTCTGCACAGCTGGAAAGATCAGGCCAAGCAATCCCGATGTGTGGCTCCATGGAGACCTACATCAGGAGCCCAACAGAGTCCAGCCCAATGGTTTCAGTATTCCCAATATTTTATAGGAGGAAATGTCTGCTCATCCAGTACTGGATGTTGCATAAGCAGTCTGATAATTTAACAACAGTGGAGGAGTGGAGAGAGGTGGTGGTGAGGTAAACTTGATGGAGTTCTTTGATAAAACAATGGAGAGGGCTGATGAGGGTGGTGTGATTGAAGTTATATATATGGACGTTCAAAAGGTGGTTGATCAAATGACATTCAATAGACAGGTTAGGAAAACTGAACCCTATGGATTAAAGAGACAGTGATATTGTGGATATAACATTGGCTAATGAAAAGTAAACAGAGAGAAATGGTGAAAGGTTGTTGGTCAGACTCCAGGTGAGTATACAGTGGTGTTCCCCAGGGCTCGATATTAGGACCATTGCTCTGTTTGCTCTTGGAGAACCCGGGGTAGGTAGGGCAGAGCCCCCTCCTCTTCCCACTTTACAGAGTTTCCCCTCTCTAGCCTCTGCTCCATTTGTAGGTCATGTAACTACAGTCCCCATAACTCGTCCAGAGTTCGGTTAGCAAATCCTCTGTCCTCCATGAATGTCTGCAGAAACTCACAACGCAACCTCCAGAAAACCATCCACAGCACCTCCACTAACTTTACAATAACAGAAGTAAGTCAAAAGCACCTCACATGCAAGCTGAGTAAAAAATACACACATATGAACTAGGAGCAGACGTAGGCCATTCGGCCCCTCGAGTCTGCACCGCCATTCAATCAGATCATAGCTGATCGGTTTGTGTTTCGAATTCCACACTCCCATCTAACCTTGAGAACCTTTCATTCCCTGGCCTGATAAGAATCTATCTATCTCCACCTTAAAAATATTCAATGACCCCGTCTCCACCACCTTCTGTGGCAGAGAATTCCAAAGTCACACAACCCTCTAGAGAAAAATGTTCTCCTCCTCTCTGTCCTAAAGCGGCGACCCCTAATTTCGAAACAGTGCCCCCTAGTACTGGACTCACCCACAAGAGGAAACATCCTTTCCTCATTCACCATGTCAAGGCCTTTCAGGTTCTTTTAAACTTCAGTCAAATCTCCCCTCACTATTCTAAATTCCAGTGAAAACAAGACCGTCCGTCCAACCTTTACTCAGAACACAACCTGCTCATTCCTGGTATCAATCTGGTAAACCACATCTGAACCGCCTCCAAAGCATTCACGTCCTCCATGAAATAAGGAGACCAAAACTACAGACAGTATTCGAGATGTGGTCTCACCAATGTCCTGTATAACTGAAGCATCACATGCTGACTTTTATTTTCAATTCCTCTTGTAATAAAGGAGAGCATTCCATTAGCCTTCTTTGTTACTTGCTGTACCTACCTACTAACTGTTTGTGACTCATGCACTACAGAACCTAGATCCCTCAGCACCTCGGAATTTTGCAGTCCTCCTGCCAAAGTGAAAAACTTCACATTTTCCCACATTTTACTCCATCTGACAGATTTTTTTCCCCACTCACTCAACCTATCTATATTGGACTACAACCTCCTTATGTACTCTTCACAACATACTTTTCTACCTATCTTTGAGTCATCTGCAAATTTAGCTAACATGCCATCGCTTCCCTCATCTAAGTCTTTCACATAAATTGTAAAATGTTGAGGCCCCAGCACAGACCCATGATGGACTCAACTTGTCACATCCTGCCAATCTGAAAAGGACCCATTCATGCATACTCCCTCTTTTCGGCAACTGGCCAATAAAACTTTGATCCAAGCTAATATGTTACCCACTACACCATGAGCTCCTACTTTGCACAATAACCTTTTATGTGGCACCTTGTCTAATGCATTCTGGAAATCCAAGCGCAGTATGTCAAAGGGCTCCCTTTTACCCATATCGCATGTTACTCCTTCAAAGAACTCCAATAAATTGGTTAAAAATGACTTCCCTTTCACAAAACAATGCTGTCTATTCGCGATTACCTTGAGTATTTCTAAGTGCCCAGCGAAAGCCTCCTCAATGATCGATTCAAACATCTTCCCCACGACAGTTGTCAAGCTAACTGGCCTATAGTTACCTGCTTTCTGCATCCCCCTCTTCTTGAATAGAGGGGTTATATTTATTACTTTCCAGTCTGATGGAACCTTTCCAAAATTAGTGAACTTTGAAAAATTAACAACAACACGACTACTACCTCATTAGCCACCTCTTTTAAGACTCTGGGATGAAGCCCATCAGGACCCGGGGACTTTTCAGCCCACAACTCCATACGTTTGCTCAGTAAAGCTTGGTATTTTCACCAAGTTTCTCTCTTCCTTCCACCTCCTGATTTACAGCTCCTACTGGAATGTTTCTTGTATCCTCGATAGTGAAGACAGAAACAAAATATTTGTTCATTGCATCCGCTGTTCCCTTTTTATCTACTATTAACTCCACATTCTCACTGTCCAGAGGACCAACGCTCTTTTTACTTACTCTTCTCCTTTTTAAATACACGGAGAAACTCTTGCAATCCATTTTTACATTTCTAGCTAGCTTCCTATCATACTCGAATGTCTTTCTCCTGATTAACCCGTTAGCCATTGTCTGCTGTTCTTTATATTCTGACCAATCATCTGAACTGCCACTCATCTTTGCACAATTATCTGCCTTTTCGTTAAGTGTGATGTTTTCCGTAATTTCTTACTAAACCGCTGGTGGGTCCTCCACCTGATAGTAGGAAGATACTTATTATGGAGTATTCCTGAAATATCCCCTTAAATGTCTGCCACTGCTTCTCTATTGATCTATCTCCAAGACTAGTAACCCAGTTCACTTCAGCGAGCTCAACTTTCATGCCCAAATAGTTGCCCTTATTCAAGTTTAAAATACTGATCATAGATCCACTCTTCTCTCTTTGAAACTGGATGTAAAATTCAGTCATAATGTGGTCGCTGCTACCGAGAGGTGCCTTTACTCTGAGGTCATTAATTAATCCTGTCACATTACATTATACGAAGTCTAAAATAACCTTATCTCTGGTTGTTTCCAGAACGTGCTGTTCCAAGAAACTACCTCGAAAGCATTCTATGAACTCTTCATCCGGGCTACTGTTCCCAATCTGATTTTTCCAGTTTATATGTAGATTAAGATCACCCATGATTATTGCCGTACGTCTATCACAAGTAAACAATATTTCTTCTTGTATACGATGTCCTACATTGTGATTACTGTTAGGAGGTCTGTAGACCACTCCTGCTAGGGACTTCTTTCTCCTGGTATTCCTCACCTCCACCCAAATCGATTCGACATTCTGATCTCCTGAACCGAGGTCATCTTGAACTAATGCCCCAACACCATCCTTGATTAACAGTGCCACCCCTCCACATTTACCGAGCATCCTATTCTTCTTGAATGTCAAATATCCCTCAATATTCAGGACCAGGAAGCCTGGCCCTTTTAAAAATACTAGAGGGGATTCCTGGTGCTGCTGAATGTATGCTTAGTTGTGAGTGACTAACACACGTGATCAGTGGACATGCACGGACCAAGTTTCAAAGATGTACATATTAGCTGCTAGAAAGGGACATTGACGTTACTCCAAACCCCTCCTCAGACTAACAGCAAATGACAGTACACCCAGGCTAGATCCCTACACAGAATGGGGGAGTGTGCTGGCCACACGAGAAGTGGTTGGCGGTTCCATTCACATCGTTTTTATAGATCCAGGTTTTTGTTACATTGGCACCAGTGGCACCTTAGTGTAAAAATCACAGCCGGAGGTGCTAAGGAGGGGAAAGAAATTCACTTTTCAAAGGGAATTGAAAAAAGTTTCAAAGGCATAAGATTTACAAGAATATGTGAAATCGAGAGGGGTATAGGGCTAATTGGAGTGGTGAGGCCATGGAGAGATTCAAAGACAAGAATGAGAATATTAAAATTAAGGTGTTGCCAGACCGGAAGACAATGTAGATCAGTGAGCACAGGGGTGATGGGTGATCGGGATTTGGTGTGAGTTAGAACACAGGCAGCAGATTTCTGGATGGGCTGTGGTTTATGGAGGTTAATAACTGGGAGGGTGACCAGGATAGAATTGGAAGGTGACCAGGATAGAATTGTAATAGTCAAGTGTGGATTTAACAAAGGCACAGATGAGGGTTTATGCAGTAGATGGGCTGAGGCAGAGGTGGAGATGGGACATATTACAGAGGTGGTGATAGGCAGGGTTGGTGATGGAGAGAATATGGAGATGAACTCAGCTCAGTGTTAACTGGATGCAGAGGTCGCAAACAGTCTGTTTCAGCCCCAGACATTGGGCAGCGAGAGGAATGCAGACAGTGGATAGGGAATGGAGTTTCTGGCAGTGACTGAAGACAATGGCTTCAGACTTCCCAAGATTGACATGACAAGAACATTAAATCTGTAAAATATGCTTATAATTCTAAACGTTGGATACAGAGAATCACCAGGGACACCAATAATAGCGAGGATGGGATAATAAATCGTTTGAATCATCTTCAGTGCATAATAGATCCGATCATCTAATGTTATCCAAAAGTAATCTGCAGTAACAAGGCCAAACCAATAGGAGAAACTCCGGCTTCCCATTGTAGTAACATCCCAAGCTACTTTTCTCATGTTCTGACCCATTGTTGTAACTTTCCAATCTATTGTTCTCAGATTCTGACCCATTGTTGTAACATTCCAATCTATTGTTCTCAGATTCTGACCCACTGTTGTCACATTCCAATCTATTGTTCTCAGATTCTGACCCATTGTTGTAACATTCCAATCTATTGTTCTCAGATTCTGACCCACTGTTGTCACATTCCAATCTATTGTTCTCAGATTCTGACCCATTGTTGTAACATTCCAATCTATTGTTCTCAGATTCTGATCTATCCACTCTCTCGCTGGGGCTGCTGATCCTTGATAGCGCCGGGATTATGCTGTTGTTGACACTATGGGATAACACATTGAAAGGAGTCCTGTATTAATAGAAGAGGGAAATCCTCCAGCGATGCAATTAGGGTCCATGGTGACTGACATTAATTACAATCACTGAACAAACAGGTTCAGTTAACCCCTTTCAGTCCAACTCTTCTTGTGCCACAATAAAGTAGACCATTTACCCTGTCTGAATGGGATGTGTGGGGGATGCTGACAGAAGGAATGTTGAAAATAGCAGAGGCAGTGACAGAATGTTCCAATCCTCCTTGGATATGGGCTTGATGCCAGAGATGGGAGGGTTGTAAATGTTACACTCGGTTTAAAAAAGGAGAGATGGAGCAAACAGTGTAATTACTGACCAGTCAGTCTAACGTCGCTGGTGGGAAATTTCTAGACTTCACAGCCCAGGACAAAAACATTCGTTGCTTGGAAAAAAACATGGGACAATAAATGGACGGCAGCAGGGATATGGTAATGACAAATCATATCTGGCAAAGCCCAACAACAACAGCTTACATTTCTTGGTCAAAGCAGGAGGTATTAAGTAGTGTCTTAAGGGAGGAAAGTGAGGCAGAGAGGCAGTGACAGTGGTATAGCGGTAATGTCACTGAACTAGAAAACCAGAGGTTCAGGCTAATGCCATGGGTTCAATTCCCACATGGCAGTTGGTGGGAATTAAAATTAAATCAATTAATAATTTCAATTCATTAATAAAAGTCTGGAAATGAAATTTAGTCTCAGTCATGGTGCCATGAATCTGTCATCGATTGTTGTCTAAACCGATCTGATTTACTAATGTCCTTTCGGGAAGGAAATCTGCTGTCCTTACCTGATCTGGCCTCCATGTGACTCCAGACCCTCAACAATGTGGTTAACTCTTAAATGCCTTGTGAAATGTCCGAGCAAGTCACTCATTTGTCAAGGACAATTAGAGATGGGAACAAATGCTGGCCTTGCCAGCGATGCACATATCCCACACACGAATAAAATAAAAGAGGTGTAGTTAGGGAATTCCAGAGCTTTGGGTCTAGGCAGCTGAAGACCTGGCTGGCAGTGGAGCAATGATGAAAATCAAGCATACACAAGAGACCAGGAGTGCAGATGTCTTGGAGGGTTGTGGGGCTGGTGAATATTACATAGATAAGGAGGTGTGAGGACATCGAGGGAGTTGCAAACACGGTTGAGAATTTTAAAATCAAGACATTGCTTAACTGGCAGCCGATGTATGTCATTGTTCGGGGAACGGGACTTGGTGTGAGTTTACACAAGAGCAGCAGAGTTTGGATGACCTCAAGTTTACAGAGAGTAGAATGTGTGAGACAAGCCAGGAGTGTGTTAAAATCTGGAATAGAAAGCTAGTCTCACTCATGGAGCCATGAAACTATCATCGTTTTCTGTTAAACACCATCTGATTCACTCATGTCCTTTAGGGAAAGAAATCTGCCGTCCTTTCCTGGTCTAGCCCACATATGACTCTAGACTCACAGCAATGTTATTGACTCTTAACTGCACTCTGTGAGGGCCTAGCAAGCAACTCTGTTGAAGCATTTGAAAAGAAGGCTGAGAGTTTTTAAATTGATGTGTTGCTGACCAGGATCCAATGTCGGTCAGTGAGTTCAGGGAGTGATGGGTGAACAGGACTTGGTGTGAGCTAGGACATGGGCAGCAGTTTTTTTCATCACCTCAGGTTTACAGAGAGTAGAATGTGGGAGACCAGCCAGGAGTGTGTTGGAATAGTCAAGTCTACAGGTAACACAGGCAAGGGAGAGTGTTTCACCAGCAGAGGAGCTGAGACAGGGATGAAGTCGTCCTCTGTTAAAGGGGTGGAAATAGGCAGTTTTATTGATAGCGTGAATATTTGGTAGGAAGCTCATCGCAGGAGCAACTATGACACCAGGTTGTAAACACTTTGCTTTAGTCTCAGACAGTTGTCAAGGAGAGGGATGGAGACTGTAGCGAAGAAATGTTTGATGTGGGGTTTGAAAACACTGGCTTTAGTTTTCCTAATATTTAATTGGCCTGGCAGATGTGTGAAGTGATACATTGTGGAAAGATTTTATAATATTGTTTTTTCATGGGTTGTGGGTGTCGCTGGCTGGCCAGCAGTTATCACCCACCCCTAATAGCCTTTGAGAAGGTGATAGCGAACTGCAGGTGGATGAATGAGGAGAGATAACACAACTTTAAAGGTGGTGAGAATAACAGAGAGACCTGGGGTGTTTGTGTGCAATCTTTGAAGTGAGCTGGACAGGTTAACAAACAGTTAACAAAGAAAATAGATTCCTAGGTTTTATTAATAGAGACACAGAGTCGAATAGTCAGGCTGTTATGTTACACCTATAGAAAAGACTAGATCGGCTCCACCTGGAGCATTGTGTCCAATACAGGGAACCACATTTTAGGAAGGACATGAGTCCATTGGAGAGGGGATAAAAGAGTTTTACTGGAATTTTTCCAGGGATGAGGGATTACAGTTATGTAGCTGGGATGGTTCAACTTAAAGCAGGGAAATGTAAAAGCAGATCTGATCGAGATGCGAAGCAGAAAGCAGAGAGTAGTGGAGAATATTTATTGTTCAGTCTGGAGGGAAGTAGACAATGGCGTTCCCCTGTTCTGAAGAAGGGTCACTGACCTGAAACATTAACTCTACTTCTCTCTCCACAGATGCTCCCAGACCTGCTGTGTATTTCCAGAATTACATGTACTTATTTCAGCTTTCCATCATCCTCAGTATTTTGCTTTTATTATCCCGAGGGTCACTGTTGGGATCACTGTTGCAGTATGTTAATACAATGGGCTTGTGTACAGAGGGGATAATGTCAAGGTTTTGTGATGGGTGGAAACTCAGAAATGTGAATAAACAGTGAGAAGGATAGTAACAAACTTCAGGAGGACAGAGACTGACTGGTAAAATGGGCAGGAACATGGCAGATGTAATTTAACACAGTGAAGTGTGAAGTGAGACATGGGTAGGAAGTATGAGGAGAAACAATATAAAATAAATGGTACCATTATAAAGCGGGTGCAGGATTAGAGAGACCTGCGGCGTCACACACAGATCTTTGAAGGTAACATGTAGTGTCCTTGGTGTCAGAGAGAGAGGCACACAGTAATAAAACTCATGAGGAAATGCTGATGTTTGGACATCATTGGTTAGGTCCCAGCTGGAGAATTATGTCCAATTCTGGTCACCACACTTTGATAAGGATGTCAAGGACTTAGTGAAGATACAGAGGTGATTTACTAGAATGGTACCAGGGATCTGGGAATTCAGTTACGTGGAGAGATTGGAAAAGCTGGGATTGTTCTCTTTGGAGCAATGAAGGGTAAGGGGTGATTTAATATATAATTCAAAATCATTAAGGGTTTTGATAGGGTAATTAATGTGAAACTGTTTCCAGTGTCAGGAAGTTCAGTATTGAGAAGACATAGATTGAAGGTAATTGACAAAGAACCAGAGGTGAAATGAGGAGAATTTTCTTACACAGCGAGTTGTTGGGATGTGGGATTCACTACCTGAAAACATGGTGGAAGCAGATTCAATAATATCTTTCAAAAGGGAATTTAGCAAATACTTGAATAGGAAAAAAAGGAGACTGCGGAAAGTTGCGGGGGGGTGGGGAGGGGGTGGTGGATGTTGGTGGTGGAATTCATTAAGTAGCTCATTCCAAGAGACAGAACTGAGACAATGGGCAGAATAGCCTCCTTTTGTACTGCATCAATCTCTGATTCTATGAGAAATAGACAGAGAGTGTAGAGAGCGAGTGAGGACATGCGTAAGTGGGAAAGGAAGATAGATATAGCGAGAAAATCGGGTTTGCTTCGCTTTTCGGGTGTAGGGATTGTAATTCGTGATCTGCCCTTGCCTATTCATGTTGAGGCAGGTGACACACAAACTTCCTGCTGCCTTCTCATTTCTACGAATTCTATGTACCGCCGAGGGTGACACGCGGTGCTGTCTGTCTGCTGGGGCCTAAGGTTGTGTGAGGCTGGCTCGTGTTTCATCCAGGATACAGCTCTTAAAGACAGTCTGTTCCTCTTAAAGGGAGGTTGCACTGAATCACAGGAGGCTGCTGCTGACTGTGAAATGCCGCAATTAGACAAGGTAAATGGAATACTAGGACAGAGAGAGGGTTCTGCGGTTCACGGATGTGTTGCTGGACGCCTTAGTCATGGAGGGTGAAAGGCGTAGACAGGCCATGTTCCCATGGGGTGGGGTGCAGACCCTCAAGAAATGCACTTCGAAGTGAATAGGAGCAGGTGGCCAGGGAGGTCAGTGCAAGAAGTCTGGCCCCGAGGACCTGTCAGAAGAGCCAGAAGAAGTTAAATGAACTCACACGGGTGGTCAATGTCAGTGAATTCATCTCCACATGACATCTCCTGCCCTCAACACCAGTGACCTCTCACACTGCTCAATGAACCACACCCCCATCACTCACCCATCAGCTGTCCCCAACACTCAGGACCCAAACCTAACATTCACATACTCCATCTCACCCTCACACACCTTCTACTGATACCAGCCTCACATCCACCTCTCCCTGCCTCCACATGCCTCCAGCTATTCAGCTATGGCAGGCACATCACCCAAACACAGTGCAACACAATTAGTGACATTCTGTCCTCTATCTTACAGGACAAGGTGGCTCATAAACACAGGGAGCAGCAGTGATCCGGTGGGGACCAGGCATAACTTGATCCCCTGAGACTGAGGGAGGAGATGATTCTCCACATCATGGGACCGGCTGTGACAGAGCCCGGAGCATGCGGCATCACCGAGAGCATTCAGGATGATGTTATGTTGCTGCCTGACGTTCCTTCTTAACTCCCACCTCCTCCTCATCCTACTGTCTGGGAAGATGTACAAGCTGCAGATGGTGGGACCATGGACCTCCTGCTTTCCATCCCATTCCCAATCCCTCACCACAACCCTCCCCTTCTGATTTTATACTTTCCAATGATAACCCAAAAATGCCAGCTTCCCAGTAACAGCAGCTCCAGGTGACAGAGAGAGAGAGAAGCAGCACAGCACTGATGTTGAAGCTCCATCACTTGGTCTGAAACTCATAGTCACCAGATCAAATACTTTCGCTTTGTGTACCTTAGAAGTTGGTATAGAGTCGGAATCTGCACGTGGTGAGTCACCGAGCACGAGTGAGCTGCAGCCAGGCCAGGGGGAACGGATAGTTCATGTGTCAGATCACCGGAGGGCGAGGTCACAAAAAAGCTGGCTGATGGGTAACAGCAGCTCAGGCTGCTGCTGCCCATGTCGAGGTGTTGCAGTCCGAATCCGAGCCCTCAAAGCCCAGAGCTGCTCGAGGACGTCCTGCAAGGCCATATGCAGTCTCCCCAGTGAAAGTCAGCAGCCTTCCACCAGCCATGCTGCAGACACTGGGGAAACACTGTGTAGGATCCCTAGCAAAGTCGAGGGAACCCACAAGACAGTCATTAAGGGAATCCACAAGGGTGAATAGTTGCGTTGTGTTTGCATAATTGGATGTGTTGTTGGATAAAGATGTTAATGAACAGATTTTTATTGCAGGATGGTGACCAAGCGGATGCTGTGATGGGGCATCTCAGATGGGGACAATGGTGGAGAATGGGGAATCCGTGGTGGGAAAGTGAAGTTGTCCTACGGCAACCGGAATCTTAGCAGGCAATCGCCGGCAGCCTGTCCGGGTGGAAGGCATCCAGGAAATATTCTGGAAATATCCTGGTTGGTTGGCGATGGATGGTGGGGTTTGAATTCCTTGGGGGTGAATCTTGAGCCATGTATAGACAGGGTAGTGATTGTCTCCCAGGAGCTACATTCTGATTCTCCACAGAGTTCTGAAGTTTGTGGGAACAGAGGAGGATATGTCGGGCGTCTTGCAAAGCATTAAGGTAAATAAGTCCCCAGGGCCTAATGGGATCTAACGCAGAATACTGAGGGAGGCAAGGGAAGAAATAGCTGGGGCCTTGACAGAAATATTTGCATCCTCATTGGCAAGAGGTGATGTCCCAGAGGACTGGAGAATAGCAAATGTTGTTCCTTTGTTAAAGAAGGATAGCAAGGATAATCCAGGAAATTACAGGCCGGTGAGCCTTTGGTCAGTGGTAGGAAAATTATTAGAGAGGATTCTTCGGGGCAGGATTTACTTCCATTTGGAAACAAATTAACTTATTAGTAGCGAGAGGCAGCATGGTTTTGTGAAGGGGAGGTCGTGTCTTACGAACTTGATTGAGATTTTTGAGGAAGTGACGAAGATGATTGATCAAGGAAGGGCAGTGGATGTTGTCCATACAGACTTCTTTAAAGCCTTTGACAAGGTCCCTCATGGCAGACTGGTGCAAAAGGTGAAGTCACACGCGATCAGAGGTGAGCTGGCAAGATGGATACAGAACTGGCTCGGTCATCGAAGACAGAGGGTATCAGTGGAAGGGCGCTTTTCTGAATGGAGGGCTGTAAATAGTGGTGTTCCGCAGGGATCAGTGCTGGGAACTTTGCTGTTTGTAGTACATATAAATGATTTGGAGGAAAATGTAGCTGGTCTGATTAGTAAGTTTGTGGACAGCAAAAAGCTTGGTGGAGTTGCGGATTCTGATGAGGATTGTCAAAGGATACAGCAGGATATGGATCGGTTGGAGACTAGGGCAGAGAAATGGCAGATGGAGTTTTATCCAGACTCTCGCTGGCACGAGAGTGTCAATATAAATTTGCGTTTACATTCCCGGACAACTGTACACCTGGATGTGTCTCCCCCAGGGATTACATGATGGTCCGACAACATTCCACCAGTGGTTGGCGATAGATCCGGTGTTGCAGGTGCCGGACCCACCCCTACCCTTTGCCCTCGATGTCGCTACCACAGATACCACCTTATCAGCGGTATTCCTTCAGAAGAAACATGGCCGATTCTGCCGAGTGGAATACGCATCTCACTTGTTAACGTCAGTAGAAAGGGCCTTCACAGTGTGTGAACAAGATTTGCTGGCCGTCTTCTGGGTGATTCAAAATGTTACTTATATTGTCAGCCTCAGCCCTGTTACTATCCTAACTGAACATTAACCCTTCCAGTTGTGACTGGATGGAAGCTAAAGGGCGGTAATGTTATATTGTCAGCCACAGCCCCGTTACTATCCTAACTGAACACACACCCTTCCAGTTGTGACTGGATGGACGGCTGAAGGACGGTAATGTTATATTGTCAGCCTCAGCCCCGTTACTATCCTAACTGAACACACACCCTTCCAGTTGTTAGTGGATGGAAGCTAAAGGACGGTAATGTTATATTGTCAGCCTCAGCCCCGTTACTATCCTAACTGAACACACAACCTTCCAGTTGTTAGTGGATGGACGGTTGAAGGACGGTAATGTTATATTGTCAGCTTCAGCCTTGTTACTATCCTAACTGAACACACACCCTTCCAGTTGTTAGTGGATGGACGGTTGAAGGACGGTAATGTTATATTGTCAGCTTCAGCCCCGTTACTATCCTAACTGAACACACACCCTTCCAGTTGTTACTGGATGGACGGTTGAAGGACGGTAATGTTATATTGTCAGCCTCAGCCTGTTACTATCCTAACTGAACACACACCCTTCCAGTTGTTAGTGGATGGACGGCTGAAGGACGGTAATGTTATATTGTCAGCCTCAGCCTTGTTACTATCCTAACTGAACACACACCCTTCCAGTTGTTACTGGATGGATGGTTGAAGGACGGTAATGTTATATTGTCAGCCTCAGCCCCTTTACTATCCTAACTGAACACACACCCTTCCAGTTGTTACTGGATGGACGGTTGAAGGACGGTAATGTTATATTGTCAGCCTCAGCCCTGTTACTATCCTAACTGAACACACACCCTTCCAGTTGTTAGTGGATGGATGACTGAAGGACGGTAATGTTAGTCAGAATCACATTGCTCGGTGGGCCTTGCTCTTGCAAGATAGATATATTTCAGTAAAAAAGGAAAATACTTTGACATGCTTGGCATACAATTTAATCTACCAGGCTGAACCCCATGAGTGTCAGGTTTTGACAGAAAAGGCCGTCAAGGGACATTTTGTGTCAAAATCAGTGCGGGGCGGGAGTGTCCAACGGAAGAAATCAGAAATCAAACCAGCACTCAACATTTTTGTTGACGGTTCATCTGCAGTGGAGGATGGGATTAGGCAGGCAAAGTGCGGATTACAAATACAGGATCATAATGGAAAACCTATTAAAGACATTGCCTTACAGTTACTGGCGAGTTTAAGTGTGCAGTGTGCCGAACGAGCTGCAGTCACTTTGTGCTGACACAACCACATGTTTCCCCCACTGGTTGATATAAATTCTGACAGTATGTACGTGTGTAACTGTTTGACCGAGTACCTACCTCTGTGGGAAGCGAGAGGTTTTGTGTCAGCAGATGGCAAACCTTTTCCATCTGTCCTATTACTGCAGAGAATAGTAGATGCAGCGAGGAGAGGATTACAGAAAATACTATGATATATTGACCTATGTTGTGAAAATTGGAAAGGAGATAATTGGGACAACTTTGTCTAAGTGTCGTCTGGAAAACCAGGTGGTCATATGTCCTTACCCTATATATATATATACATACATATAAAACAGCAGAATCAAAATGTGGATTTAATACCACTGTAAATTGCACCATGGAAACGAGGAAGGCATTATCAGGTTAACCCATGTGGCCTATAAGGCAAAGGGGAGATATTGCTTAACCACCACAATGAAGAAGTACCAGTATGGACATAACCGGATTTGTCTGGTGAGCAACAGTACGTCGCTTGTCAACCCACAAATACCAACTTGAGTAGAGAAGACGGAGTTGGTCGGCATACATAAAAGAAAGACAGAAACGATAATTGTTACAGAAAGTATTAAGGACGACTTGATAAATTACCTTCGGGAACATAAATATACTATTCAGCCATTGCCCATACGTTTGGGTCAAGAGAGGCAGCAACGAGAAACCATTGATGTAGTGTACTACAATCTGGAACAACAGTGGAAGATGATACAAGTTCAGATTGATGAGATAAATGATTCTACCTGGTGGGAGGACTTATGGAACTGGGGGTCAAACGTGAAGATACACCCTGGTTTCGAAATATCTCCCATGTCCTGATAGTCGTTTCGGGTGTCATGGTGATATATGTGACATACTTAATTCGGAAACTTAAGAAATTGATTAAAGAATGTGAGAGGATGTATGAACACAGGTTGGACAGCTACCTTAAAGGCAATCAGTATTTGAAGTTGCTCCATTAAAATATTGACAATTAATTATGTAACACGAGGGTAGTTGTATAACTATTGGTAGATACTTAAAATGAATTAATGAATGACAAATGTATTCTAAAAGTTAAATTGCGACTGTATTATGCTCGCACAAGTGATTAATTATGTAACAACGATGTTAACATTGTGCTTTCTTTAACATTACACTGCTTATGATCTTGCGTTAACAATGAAATTATAATTGCAGAAGTGTACTACCAAAGAGACATGAGAGTGTGATCCCTTGGGCATAGCCCTGCATGATCAGAGGGTGACGGGGGTGGTGGGGGTGTTGTGGTGGTGGGTGTAGACTCAGTAAAAACACATAAGAACGTAATTGAAGCAATGAGGCTCGTCACACAACAATACACAACGTTTTGAAACATAGAGGGGCTGGTTAGAAGGAGCACAGCAAACAGATGGTCAAGGAATTGTAGACCATACAGAAAAGCAGGCTGAAACAAGAGAGAGATTCTACCAGACAGTGTCCCTGCACAAACCAGATAAAGGAGTTTCTATTGGCATGAGGTCGGATGAGACTCACAGTAGACAATGGCTGAAAATGGTGACAGCACGAGAACCCCGAGGAAGAACATTCAAGAAAATTCCCTGAGTCATGGACTCAGAGAATAGAAAGGCAGCTGCCATTCTGAGACTGATCACCTCGTGTCTTGGGGTAGTATAACATGCAAGTAGTGAGTGCTTGTACCTGATGATTTAATGTGTGAATAAACATTGATATACCTTCCACCAGTCCGATTCTGTGAATTCTTCAAGAGTAAGTGCTGATTAGGCACAGCAACAATCTGATAGCTCTATACAAGGTCTTACCAGGAACATAAACACAAGCAACGCCTAGAGAGAAAATTGCACGACCAGTAACAAAATTAGCAATGCTTTGTCGAGTTTGCAGCCTTTATCAAAGACTCACCAGGACTAACAACAACAGCAAAGAGGGATGAGAAAATGACAGGGGCAGTAATTCAGTTAAACACGGTTCATAGAATTAATAGCTGGATAAAGAGTCTTACCAGGAACACCAATAATAGCGAGGATGGGATAGTAAATATATTGAATAACCTGAAGAGCCAAAAAGATCCGATAGTCTAATGAGAACCAGTCATAATATGTGGAAAGAGCGTCAAATTGCCAGATTAAACTCCTGTCCATTGTTATAACATTCCCATCGATTGTTTTCAGATTCTGACCCATTGTTGTAACATTCCCATCTATTGTTCTCAGATTCTGATCTATCCTCTCCCTCTGCCTGGAGCTGTTGGTCCCTCTTACTGCCGGGTTTGATGCTCCTGTTGACACTATGTGATAATACATTGAAATGACTCCCATATTAATAGAAGTTGGAAACCCTCCAGTGAAACAATTAGGGTCCGTGGAGACTGACATTAATACCAGTCACTAAACAAACAGTTTCAGTTAACCCCTTTCAGTCCAGCACTGTTTGTACCACAATAAAGTAGAACATTTATCCGGTCTGGATGGGATGTATGAAAGATGCTGAGGGAAGGAAAGGTGGGAATAGCGGAGGCACTGAACAGAATTTTTCAATCCTCCTTGGATATGCGAGTTGTGACAGAGGTTTGGAGGGTTGTAAATGTTACACACTACTTGAAAAAAAGGAGCGATTGAGTAAACACTGTATTTACTGACCAGACAGTTTAACGTCACTGATGGGGAAATTTCATAACCCAGGACAAATATATTCATTGCTTTGAAAAACATGGAATAATAAATAGACAGCAGTAGGGATATGGTGATGAAAAAGCATGTCTGGCAAACCTCAACAACGACTTATATTTATATAGTGCTTTTAATGTTATAAAACATCCCAAAGTGCTTCTCAGGATCATTACGAAGCAAAGTATGACACTGAGACACAACATGAGATATTAGATCAGATGGCCAACAGCTTGAACAAAGAGATAGGTTTTAAGGAGTACCTGAAAGGAGGAAAGCGAGACGGAAAGGTGGTGACCGTAGCGGAGTGGTAATATTACCAAAATTGTAATACTGAGGCTCAGGCTGATTCTCGGAGGACATGGGTTCAAATCCCACCGTGGTAACTGGTGCAATTTAAAATTCAATATGAGCTAAAATTCAATTAATTAATACAAATCTGCATTTGAAAACTATTCTCAGCAATGGTGCCATGATGCTACCATTGATCGTCATAAAAAAAACAGCCTGGCTTACTGATGTTCTTCAGCAATGGAAATCTGCCATCCTTATACGGTCTGACCTCCATGTGACTCCAAACCCACAACAATGTGGTTGACTCTAAACTGAATTCTGAAAGGTCCAGCAAACCACTCAGTCATCAAGGGCAATTAGGGATGGGCAAAAAATGCTGGCCTTGTCAGTGACACCCACATCCCATGAACGAATGAAAAAAAAAACAGTGCAGTGAGGATATTCCAGAACTTTGGGCCTAGGCAGCTGAAGACCTAGTCCCCAGTGGTGCAGTGATTAAAATCCGGGTGCACTAGAGGCCGGAATTAGAGGAGTACATATATCTCGGTGGGTTGTGGAGGTGGAGGAGATTACAAAGATATGGGGCGGGGGGCGAGGCCATGGAGGGATCTGCAAACAAGGAAAATAATTTTAAAATCAAGACATTACTTGACTGGGAGCCAATGTCAGTCAGTGATAGATGAACGGGACTTGGTGTGAGCTAAGACATGGGCAGCAGAGTTTTGGATGACCTCAAGTTTACAGAGAGTAGAATGTGGGAGATCAGCCAGGAGTGAGTTGGAATAATCACATCTAGAGGTGACGAATGCATGAATGAGGTTTCAGCAGCAGATGGGCTGAGACAGAGGTGAAGTCGGGTGACGTTACTGAGGTGGAAATAGGCGGCTGCAATGAATTTCTGAAAATGAGGTTAAAGATCGTTTTGGGTGAAATGTGACACCAAGGATGTAAACATACTGTCTGCATCTCAGACTGTCACCAGGAAGAGGGATGGAATCAATAGCAAGGGAACAGAGTTGGAGTGGGGAGTGAAAACAATGGCATCAGTCTTCCCAATATTTAACAGGAGGAAATTTCTGCTCATCTAGCACTGGATGTCGGATAAGCAGTCTGATAATTTAACAACAGTGGAGGAGTGGAGAGAGGTAGTGCTGAGGTAAACTTGATGGAGTTATTTGATAAAACAATGGAGAGGGTTGATGAGGGTGGTGTGATTGAAGTTATATATATGGACTTTCAAAAGGTGTTTGATCAAGTGTCATTCAATGGACAGGTTAGGAAAACTGAACCTTATGGATGAAAGGGACAGTGACAGTGTGGATATAACATTGACTAAGGAACAGTAAACAGAGAGAAGTGGTGAAAGGTTGTTGTTCAGACTCGATAGGAGTATACAGTGGTGTTCCCCAAGGCTCGGTATTAGGACCACTGCTCTTTTTGCCCTTGGAAAACCAGGGGTGGGTAGGGCAGAGCCCCCTCCTCCTCTCTCTTTCCAGAGCTTCCCCTCTCTGCAGCCTCCGCTCCATTTGCTGGTCATGTTACAGACACAGAGACACTGTAACTACAGTCCCATACCTCGTCCAGATTTGTGTCACCAAATACTCTGTCCTCCCTGAATGTCTGCAGCAGCTCACAACACAACCTCCAGAAAACCATCCACAGCACCTCCACTAACTTTACAATAGCAGAAGTACGTCAAAAGCCCCTCACCTGTAATTTGGATGCCTGGTCATTTTAAATAACACCAGGGGGTTCTTCGTGCCGCTGAATGCATGTTCAGCTGAGAGCGACTAACACAGGCGGTCAGTGGACATGCACAGACCAAGTTTCACAGACGTGCATCAAAGCTGCGGGAATGGATGATTGACATCTTATTCAGACCCCTCCTCACGCTGCAGACACACACATGTTACACCCACGCTATCACCCCGGCCCGCCTGGGTGTCCTGCACAATGTGCTGGATGTGACCGGCAGTGCAGCTCACACCATTGTATGGATCCAAACTTCCACAGCATCAGTGGAGCTGGAGAGATGAAATGTGTGGTCAGGGAGAGGCAGAGGGAATGAAATTCACTTTAAAAAGGGAATTAGAAAAAAACTTTCAGATGAACAAGTTTCAGGAATATTGGAAATGAACAGGGGATTGGGATAATCAGAGGGTTGAGGACATGGAGGGATTTGATCACACGAGTGAGAATATTAAAATTGAGGTGTTACTGGACCAAGAGAGAATGTAGGTCAGTGAGCACGGGGATGTTAGGTGAACAGAATTTGGTGTAAATTAGAAGATGGCAGCAGAGTTTTGGATGATTACAAGGTTACAGAAAGTTTTAATGTGGGAGACCAGCTGGGAGTGTGTTAGAATAGTCAAGTCTCAAGTCAACAAAGGCATGGATGAGAGTTTGAGCAGCAGATGAGCTGAACTCTCTCTTTCTCTCTCCCTGTTTCTTTCTCTGTCTCCCTCTCTTGCTCTGGCCCACACTCAGAGTCTTATATGCTTCAATCTTGTCGCCTCTTACTTTCCTAATCGTCTTATATGCTTCAATCTTGTCGCCTCTTACTTTTCTAAACCCCAGCTGATATAAGACTAGCCCTCCAGCCTTTCAACATAAGACAACCCGCCCATTCCAGGTATTAGTCTAGGAAATCTTCTCTGAATTGCTTCCAACGCATTTGCATGCTACCTTAAATAAGGAGACCAATACTGTACACAGTACTCCAGATGAGGTCTCATCAATGACCTGTATAACTGAAATATAAACACCCTACATTTGTGTTCTATTCCGCTCGCAATAAATGATAATATTTTATTAGTTTTCCTAATTACTTGCTGAACCTGCAGACTAACCTTATACAATTCATGCAGCAGGATACACATATCCCTCTGCAACTTCTGAAATCCATCACCATTCAAATAATATGATCAGTTTTTATTCTCACTGTCCAAATGGATTACGAGACAGAGAGAGTTTACACTCGATCAAACGTGTGTGTGTTCATAGCTAAGAGTTGCGGGGCGGGGCGGGGGTAGGGGAACTTTAAGAGAGTTTTGAATAAGTAAAGCCAGAAATACAATGAAATTAGCATATCACAGGAAATTGTCAATTGAACCGGTAAATGTTAGAAATGTAACAGTCTTTGAGCAAGTGAAAGAGGGGAAGGGGAAGAGGAACAAGAAGGAAGGATTGTGATGGGACGGAGAGGGGAGAGTTTAAATGACAGACTGTTACATTTCTAACGTTTTCCATTTCTGATGAAGGGACACAGATCTGAAACATTAACTCTGTTTCTCTCTGCACAGATGCTGCCAGACTTGCTGAGTATTTCTGGCACTTTCTGTTCTCATTTCAGATTTCCAGCAACCGCAGTATTTTGTTTTTATTTTAGTATTTAATTCACTGTCACTTCTATTCCAGGAATGCCTACCTTAAAGACGTTCTGCTCTTCTCTTCCAGAGCTTAGGGCCTCGGCAGCCGAAGGTACGGCCATCAATGGTAGAGTAATTAAACTCGGAGATGCTCAAGAGTCCAGAGTTATATGACGTCTCAGTGCTGCAGTGGAAGCTCAGACTGAAGTCATGAGATCCATAACAAAAACAAGAAATGCTGGAATCACTCAGCAGGTCTGGCAGCATCTGTGGAAAGAGAAGCACAGTTAACATTTCGGGTCAGTGACCCTTCTTCGGAAGGGTCCTACTTTTCCGAAGAAGGGTCACTGACCCGAAACGTTAACTCTGCTTCTCTTTCCACAGATGCTGCCAGACCTGCTGAGTGAATCCAGCATTTCTTGTTTTTGTTTCAGATTTCCAGCATCTGCAGTATTTTGCTTTTATGTCATGAGATCCATGCTTGCTGCCATGCAGGATCAGACTGCTGTCAACATGGCTGTGGATCTCAGTGTTCAAAGGGGTTTGCAGGATCTCACAGCAGTCCTGCAACCTGTGATCCATTAGATTACTTGGATTGCTGAGGTGCCGCCCCGTGGGAATGACAGTGTCTCCATGGAGCATGAACCTGCTGTCCTCTCTCAGGATGACAGTATTTGTTCTCCCTTCACTGCCACTCCACCAGTGTACTTGCTGTTACCCATCAGACATCCCAGGCTACTGCTGCCCATGTCGAGGTGGTGCAGTCCGACGCCCAGTCCTCAAAGCCCAGAGCTGCTCGAGGACGTCCTGCAAGGCCACCTGGAGTCTCCCCCAGGGAAAGTCAGCAGCCCTCCATCAGCCATGCTGCAGTCATTGGAGAAACACTGTGTAGGAGCACTAGTCAAGTCGAGGGAACCCACAAGACAGGCACTAAGAGAATACACAGGGGTGCATAGTTCAGTTTTGTTTGTATAATTGGATGTGCTGTTGGATAAAGATGTCAAAGTAAATAATTTTGTTGGTGTTTTTTATTGCAGGATGGTGAGCAAGGGGACAATGTGATGGGGCGTCTCAGATTGGTGTAATGATGGAGAATGGGGGATCCATGGTGGGAAAGAGATGTTGTCCTATGGGAAACAGAATATTAGCAGGGTCTCTCTGACGGTCTTTCTGGGTCGAAGGCATCCAGGAAATATCCTCCCTGCCTCCTCCTCCTCCTCCTGAGGTAGCCTCCGGATTCCTGGTTCCCATGCCTGTGTCCTCATGATGGTGATGATATGAAGGGTGCAGCAGAACACCATGAACTTGGACACCTGCTCCAGTGTGGACTGGAGGGCTCCCTCTGGCGATTCGGACAGTGGATGCATTACTTCATCACACTGATGGTCTGTTCCACCATGTTCCTGGTGACTTCATTGTTCACATTATACACATGTTAATTGTGTGAGGTTGGGTGGTGGTGGGAGGAGGTTTGGGGGAGTAGAAACATGAGCTGTGTCTGGAGAGGGGGGGTTACATTTGTCTCCGAGGAGCCACATTCTGGTTCTGCATGGGGGCCCGATGTGTCGGGACGGGCTGACTGCTTCAGAATGAAGGGATGGTGGCTGCTGCCAGGATGGTGGACATTCACCAACATGATGTACTGGGCATGCTCACACACCAACTGTACATTAATGGAGTGAGAGTTCTTCCAGTTCCTGTACCTCTCCCCGTTGACATGGGGACACCGTAGAGACATCTCAAAAAACAGGAATGCAGCTATCCTCACAAAGCCAGGGGTCCCCTTATCCTGTTTCTCCCTGCTGAGGGAGAAAAAGGTGTATTAACTTCACCCAACATAGATGGCCTCTCTCACCTAGCGGATACATCAATGGACAGCACACATTCCTCACAACTACAGGCCAGTTAGTGCAACATCAGTGGTGGGAAAGGTTTTAGAACAATTATCAGGGATAAAACCACAAGCATTTGAGAGGTTTGAGTTACTTCAGGATAGAAAGCATAGATTTACAAAAGGAAAGTCATGCTTGACTAATCTAATTGCAATTTTGATGATGTAACAGAGAAGGTTGATGAAGGGAATGTGATGGATGTTGTCTAGATTGGTTTGAACAATGTGTTTGATAAAGTGCCACAGAAAAGGTTAATTACCAACATTGAGTCAAATGGAATGGGAGGGTCAGTGTCCAATTGGATAAAAAAATGGTTTACATAGAGAAAACAGTGTGTCATAGTAAATGGGAGTTTTTCAGACTGAAAGGTGTTAGACAGTGGGTATTCCCCCAGGGCCAGTGCTCGGGCCACTGTTTAATTTTGCTGTGTATAAATGACTTGGATCTTGGAATACAGAGTAGAATTTCAAAATCCGCCTCTGATACCAAACATGGAGCTGTGACAAACAGTGAGTATGTTCAGAACCACCTGCAACAGGACATAGATACTGATTGGAATGAGCAGACGAGTGGCAGATGAAAGTGTGAGACAAGTGTGAGGTGATGCATTTTGTCAGAAAGGATAGGAAGGCAATATAGGCTTAATAACACTGTTCTAAACAGTGTGCAGGAACAGAGAGACCTGTGGGTGTATGAATATCCATCGTTTAAGGTGGCAGGACATATTGAGAGATTGGATAGTAAAATACATATAATCTTGGACTTCATACAGAGAGGTATTGAGTTCAAAAGCAGAGAAGTTATGATGAATGTTTAAAAATCTCTGGTTAGGTCTCAGCTGGACTACTGTGTCCAATTCTGGTCACCACACTTCAGAAAGATTATGAAGGTCCTTGGTGCTGAGGGGATTTAACAGGATGGTTCCAGGGATGGAGGATTTTAGTTCCAAGGTTAGGTTACACGATTATGGCAGGTTTAGATAATTTAGACAATGACAAAGTGTTCCCATTAACTGATGGAAGAAAGACTAGGGACACGGATTGAAGGTTCTGGACAAGTGATGCAGGAGGAATATGAGGAAGAATGTTTTTCTTTATGCAGCGGGTGTTAATGATCTGGAACTCACTGCCCACAAGTGCGTTAGAAGCAGAGACAATCATTGATTTCAAATGAAAGCTGGTGGAGACCTGAAGGAAATGAATTTGCTACAGGGATTGAGTGGGGGAGTGGGACTGACAGGATTGCTCCATGCAGAGCCAGCATGGATATGATGGGATGAATGGCCTCCTTCTATGTCCTAAATGACGCTATCAGTCTCTGTGACTCGATGTTGGATACGTCTCCTGCTCTTGTCTCGAAAGATCCAGATACAAAGAAGTTCAATTAAACTGTGACCTTAACATCCACTGACAGCTCCGTCCTCACCCTGGTGTGAGGCTCTAGGTCGTGTTACAGGAGGTGACACAGCTCTGTGACCACCTCCTAATTGAATCAGAGTCACGTCACACACTGCTCCTGGGTTAGGTGTAGGTAGGAAAAGTGCTCTTGGAAAACCCGGGGTTGGTAGGGCAGAGCCCCTTCCTCATCCATTCTTTCAGAGCATCCCCTCTCTGCAGCCTCTGCTCCATTTGTTGGTCATGTTACAGACCCAGAGACACTGTAACTACAGTCCCTATACCTTGTCCAGAGTTATAGAACATAGAACATAGAACATTGCAGCGCAGTACAGGCCCTTTAGCCCTCGATGTTGCGCCGACCTGTGAAACCATCTGACCTACACTATTCCAGTTTCATCCATAGGTCTATCCAATGACCACTTAAATGCCCTTAAATTTGGCGAGTCGACTACTGTTGCAGGCAGGGCGTTCCACGCCCCTACTGTTGGGTCAACAAATTCTCTGTCCTCCCTGAATGTCTGCAGCAGCTCACAACACAACCTCCAGAAAACTGTAAGATGGATACCTGGTCTTTTTAAATAACACTAGAGGGGGTTCCTCGTGCTGCTGAATGTATGTTCAGCTGAGAGTGACTGACACAGGCGGTCAGTGGACATGCACAGACCAAGTTTCAAAGACGTCCATCAAAGCTGCTGGAATGGCTGATTGACACCATATTCAGACCCTTCCTCACACTACAGACGCACACATGTTACACCCACGTTATCACCCCGGACAGCCTGGGTGTCCTGTACAATGTGCTGGATGTGACCGGCAGTGCAGCTCACACCATTTTATGGATCCGAACTTCCACAGCACCAGTGGAGCTGGAGAGATGAAATGTGTGGTCAGGGAGTGAGACAGAGGGAAAGAAACTCACTTTTAAAAGGGAATTAGAAAAAGACTTTAAGATGAACAAGCTTCAGGAATATTGGAAATGGACAGGGGATTGGGATAATCAGAGGGGTGAGGACATGAGGGATTTGATCATACGAGTGAGAATATTAAAATTGAGGTGTTACTGGACCAAGAGCCAATGTAGATCAGTGAGCACAGGAATGTTGGGTGAACAGAATTTAGTGTAAATTAGAAGGTGGCAGCAGAGTTTTGGATGACCACAGGTTTACAGAGAGTAGGTTATGGGAGAGCAGCCAGGAGTGAGTTAGAATAGTTAAGTCTCGAGGTAACAGTCAAGTCTTCCAACCAAAATGGACAGTTTGATCTTTTCCCACATTATACTCCATTTGCCAGTTCTTTGCCCACTCATTTAACCTTTCCTAATCCCTTTGTAGCCTCCTTATGTCCTCTTCAGAACTTACCTTCTTACCAATCTTGGAGTCATTAGCAAATTTCGAAAGCATACCTTCGGTCTATTCATCAAAGTTTTTTGTATCAATTGTAAAAAGTTGAGGCCCCAGCACTGATCATGGTGGCACACCACTTGCCGCAGCTTGCGAACCAGAAAATAACCCATTTATGCCTACTCTGTTTCCTGTTAGCTGGCCTATCCTCTATCCATGCCAATTATGTTACCCCCTACACGATGGGATTTTATTTACCACAATGACGTTTGATGTGGTACGTTATCAAATGCCTTCTCTAAATCTAAGTACAGTAAATCCACCAGTTCCCCTTTATCCACAGTACATGTTACTTCTTCAAAGAACTCCAGTATATTGGTTAAACATGATTTCCCTTTCACAAAACCATGTTGACTCTGCCTGATCACCTTGATTTTTTTCTACGTGCCCTGCTATAACGTCTTTAATAATAGCTTCTAACATTTGATCCATAACTGAAAGCCATTCTCACCTGCCACAGGTCGGATGTACACAATGTCTCTTCTGATGTTGTGCTGTATTTGAACTGTTACTCCTCAATAGAGTCATAGAATTATAGAGATATACAGCACAGAAACAGGACCTTCAGCCCATTGTGTCTGTGCTGGCCATCAAGCACCGAACTATTCTAATCCCAATTCCCAGCACTTGGCCTGTAGCCTTGTTTGCTATGGCGTTTCATGTGCTCATCTAAACACTTATGAAATGTTGTGAGGGTAGCTGCCCGGACCATCTCTTAAGGCAGTGTGTTCCAGATTCGAACCACCCTCTGGGTGAAAATTATTTTCCTCAAATCCCTTCTAAACCTCCTGCCTCTTACCTTAAATCTATTCCCCCTGGTTATTAACCCGTCCACTGAGGGAAAAAAGATTCTTCATGTCTAACCTATCAATGCCCCTCATTCTGTTGTATACCTCAAAAATGACACCCCTCATCCTTTTCTGCTCTAAGGAAAACAACCCTAGCCTTTTCTGTCGCTCTTCACAGCTGAAATGCTCCAGCCCAGGCAACATCCTGGTGAATCTATTCTGCACCCTCTCCTTTGCAATCACCTCCTTTCTATAGTGCGGCAACCAGAACTATACACAGTCCTCCAGTTGTGGCCTAACTGGCGTTTTATACTGCTCCATCATAACCTACCTACTCTTATGTTCTACGCCTCGGCTAATAAAGGAAGGTGTCCCATACGTCTTCCTGACCGCATTGTCTACCTGTGCTGCTACCTTCAGTGATCAATGGACAAGTACACCTAGGTCCCTCTGACCTTCAGTACTTCCTAGGGTCCTACCATCCATTGTATATTTCCTTGTATTGTTCGCCCCCCCAAATGTATCACCTCACACTTCTCAGGATTACATTCCATTTGCCACTCCTCTGCCCATCTTACCAGCCCATCTATATCGTCCTGTAATCTAAGGCTTTCCTCCTCACTATTTACAACACCACCAATTTTCGTTTCAGCTGCGAACTTACTGATCAGTCCTCCTATATTCACGTCTAAATCATTAATGTACACTACAAACAGCAAGAGTCCCAGCACCGATCCCTGCAGTACACCACTGGTCACAGGCTTCCACTCGCAAAAACAACCCTTGACCATCACCCTCTGCCTCCCACCGCGAAGCCAATTTTGGATCCAATTTGCCAAATCGCCCTGGATCCCATGGGCTCTTAACTTCTTAACAATTCTCCCATGCGGGACCCCATCAAAAGCCTTACTGAAGTCCATATAGACTACTGCTTTACCCTCCTTTACACCCCTAGTCACCGCCTCGAAAATAATCAATCAATTTAGTTAGACACGAACTCCCCTTGACAAAGCCATGCTGACTACTCCTGATTAATCCATGCCTCTCCACGTGGAGATTAATCCGGTCCCTCCGAATTTTTTCCAATGGTTTCCCTGCAAAAAATTGCTTGTGACTCTTCGACCTCCTTTCTGTTAATCTGTGACCCTCGATCAGATCTTACAGTGGTGTAGGAGTGGCAACAGAGTTCCTGCCTCCCTTTTATATGATTTTTCAGGGTGGAAGATGAAGAGATGAAATGTGTGGTCAGGGATAGAGACAGGGGGAAAGAAACCCACCTTTATAAAGGGAATTAGCAAAAGAATTTAAGATGAACAAGTTTCAGGAATATTGGAAATGGACAGGGGATTGGGATAATCAGAAGGACGAGTACATGGAGGGATTTGATCTCATGGTTGGAATATTAAAATTGAGGTGTTACTGGACCAAGAGCCAATGTAGGTCAATGAGCACTGGGATGTTGGGTGAACAGAATTTGGTGTAAATTAGAAGATGGCAGCAGAGTTTTGGAAGACCACAAGGGACAAGGTTACAGAGAGTAGAATGTGGGAAACAAGCCAGCAGTGTGCTGGAATAGTCAAATCTCGAGGTAACTAAGGCATGGATGAGGTTTTCAGCAGCCGATGAGCTCAGCTCTTTCCTTCTCTCTTTCTCTATCTCTCCCTCTCTCTCTCTGTCGCCCTCACTTGCTCTATCCCACGCTCAGAATCTTCAATGTTTCAATCAAGTCGCCCCTTACTCTTCTAAACTCCAGCTGATATAAGCCTAGCCTGTCCGGCCTTTCCTCATAAGACAGTCCGCCCATATTCATCTAATAAACCTTCTCTGAACTGTTTACAACGCATTTACATGTTTCCTTAAATAAGGAGACCAGTACTGAACACAGAATTCCAGATAATGTCTCACCAATGCCCTCCCTACCTTTGTATTCAGTTCCTCTCACAATAAATGATATCATTATATTAGCTTTCCTAATTACTTTCTGAACCGACATACTAACCTTATGCAATTCATACACCAGGACACCCAGATACTCCTGCATCTCAGAGTTCTGCAATCCCTCACCATTCAGATAATATGCTTAGTTTAATTTCATTATTACTACCAATATGGACAATTTCACATTTCCCCACATTCTACTCCATTTCCCAGATCTTTGCCTTCTCACTCAATCTATCTATGTCCGTTTGCAGCCGCCTTATGTCCTCTTCAGAACTTTGTTTCATCAACAGATTTACCAACCACACCTTCGGTCCTTGCATCTAATTCATTTAAACAAACTGTAAAAAGTTGAGGCCCCAGCACTGATACCTGTGGCACCCCACTCGTTACATCCTGCCAACCAGAAAATTACCCATTTATGGCTGCTGTCTGTTTCCTGTTAGCTAACCAAACGTCTATCCATGGCAATGTGTTACCCCCTACACCATGAGCTTTTATTTTTCGCAATGACCTTTGATGTGGCACCTTATCAAATGCCTTCTGGAAATCTAGTACAGTACATCCACCAGTCGCCTTTATCCACAGCACATGTTACTTCTTCAAAGAACTCCAGTTAATTGATTAAACGTAATTTCCCTTTCACAAAACCATGTTGACTCTGCCTAATCACCTTGAATTTTTCTACCTGCCCTGCTATAACATCTTTAATAATAGCTTCTAAAAAATCTAATCCACAGCCAGAAAGACTTTCTCATATGTCACAGATTGTTTCTCTACTGTGTTTATTCTGATTTTGTGCTGTATTTGAACCGCCACTACTCAATAAACTGCTTGTGACCCTTTGACCTCCTTTTGGGTAATCTCTGACCCTAGATCAGACCTTCCAGTGGTTAGGAGAGAGAACACAGAGATCGAGATGATCGGCTTGGTTTACTTGGCTTGTGCGAAATTGTAAACTCAGTTGAGTGATGAATGAGTAGGAGATTTGGCAACAAAAAGAGTTTACACTCTATCAAACGTGTGTGTTCATCACTAAGAGCGTGGGTGGGGGGGGGGGACGGTTCTTTCAGAGAGTTTTGAATAAGAAAAGCCAGAAATACAATCTCACTAGCATATCACAGGAAATAGTCAGTTGATAACCTGGTAGAGAAGAAAAACAGGCACACCTGGGAGACGGACATCCTGAGGATTTTCGAGGTGTATGATTGTAATTAAAATTTCATTCTCAATGGAATATTTGCATATGTCCAGAAATGCAAATTTAAGCTAAAAAAAGGGCTGAGATAAGTTTGTCAATGGGGCACATCTGTGTACCTGAACAGAAAGTGCTGGAAATACTCAGTGGGTCTGGCAGCATCGGTGTCGAGAGAAACAGAGTTAATGTTTCAGATCTGTGACCCTTCATCAGAACTGGTAAACATTAGAAATGTTGATGTACAAGCTGGAGATAGTGAGACCATGGACCTCCTGCTTTCCATTCCACACCCAATCCTTCACCCCAAACCTCCCCTCCTGATTTTATACTTTCCAATTATAACCCAATACTGCCAGCTTCCCAGTCACAGCAGCTTCAGGAGACAGAAAGAAAGCAGCAAAAGAGCAACAAAGCCCCATCACTAGGTCTGACACTCACAGCCACCAGATCAAATACTTATAGTGCGTGTACCTTAGAGGCTGGTATCGAGTCAGAATCTGCACGTGGTGAGTCACCGAGCATGAGTGAGCTGCAGCCAGGCCAGGGGGAAAGGATAGTTCATGTGTCAGATCACCAGAGGGCGAGGTCACAAACGAGTTATAATACACAGGACTCAGATGTGAACATTGCTGGAGCTGCTGCCCATGTCGAGATGGTGCAGTCTGAATCCGAGCCCTCAAGGCCCATAGTTGTTCGAGGACGTCCTGCAAGGGCATCTGCAGTCTCCCTCAGTGAAAGACAGCAGCCTTCCACCAGCCATGCTGCAGTCACTGGGAAACACTGTGTAGGAGCACTTGGCAAGTTGGGGGAACCCACAAGACAGGGACTAAGGGAACACACAAGGGTGAATAGTTCAGTTTAGTTTGTATAATTGCATGTGTTGTTGGAGAAAGATGATCATGAAAAACATTTTGTTGGTGTTTTTATTGCAGGATGCTTACCTCGGGGACGCTGTGATGGGGCATCTCAGATGGATGTAATGGTGGAGAAGAGGGGGATCCATGGTGGGAAAGGGAAGTTGTCCTATGGGAACTGGAATCTTAGCAGCGTCTCTACGACAGCTTGTCCGGTTTGAAATCATCCAGGAAATATCCTCCCTGCCTCCTCCTCCTCCTACTGAGGTAGCCTGCGGATTCCTGGTGCCAATGCCTGTGTCCACATGATGGTGATGATGTGAAGGGTGCAGCAGAACACCATGAACTTGGACACCTGTTCCAGTATGTACTGGAGGGCTCCCCCCAAGCGGTTCAGACATCGGAAGCATTGCTTCACCTGGTGGTTTTGCGTGGGGGAGGGGAGTGTCTAGGGTTCAGAGGTCATGAGCCACATTTTGGTTTTGCATGGGGGCCCGATGTGTTGGGACCGGCTGACTGCTTCAGAATGAAGGTATGGTGGCTGTTGCCAGGATAGTGGACATTTACCAACATGATGTACTGGGCATGCTCGCACACCAACTGTACATTGATGAAGTGAGAGTTCTATCATTTCCTGTACCTCTCCCCGTTGCCATGGGGATCCCGCAGAGACACCTAGACCATCAGGAATCCCGCTATCATGACAAAGCCACGGGATCTCTCACCTGCTTCTCCCTGCTGATGGAGCAGACAGTACAATTCACCTCACCCGACATAGATGGCCTCCGTCACACAGCAGATACATGAATGGACAACATAGAGAGAGATACTGGATACGTCACCCGCTCTTGTCTGGAAAGATCCAGATAAGAACATAATAACATAAGAACTAGGAGCAGGAGTAGGCATTCAGCCCCTCGAGCCTGCTTTGCCATTCAATATGATCATGGCTGATCTCATCTCGGCCTCAACTCCACTTTCCTGCCCGTTCTCCATAACTCTTCAACCCATTACTAATTAAAAATCTGTCTATCTCCACCTTAAATTCACTCAATGACCCGGCATCTACCACACTCCGGGTAGTGAATCCCACAGACTCACGACCCTTTGAGAGAGGAAATTTCTCTTCATCTCTATTTTAAATCCTTATCCCTTATCCTAAAACTATGACCTCTCATTCTAGGTTGTCCCACAAGAGGAAACGTCTTCTCTATGTCTACTTTGTCAATCCCCTTAATCATCTTCTCTACCTCAATTAGATCGACTCTCATTCTTCTAAACTCTAGAGAGTAAAGGCATAAGGTGCTCAATCTCTCTTCAGAAGACAAACCCCTCATCCCTGGAATCAATCTAGTGACTCTCCTCTGATCTGCCTCCAATGCAACTACATCCATCCTCAAGTCAGGAGACTAAAACTATACACAATACTCCAGGTGCGGTCTCATTAATGCCTTGTACAGTTGCAGCAACACTTTCCTACTTTTATATTCTATTCCTTTAGCAAGAAATACCAAAATTCCATTTGCCTTCCTTTTCACCTGCTGTACCTGAAAACTAGCTTTCTGCGATTCATACACGAGGACACCCAGATCCTTCTGCACCGAAGCACTCTGAAGTTTCTCTCCAGTTAGGTAATAATTTGCCTTTCTATTCTTCCGACCAAAATGGATAACCTTACACTTACCCACGTTAAACTCCATCTGCCAAATTTTGGATCATTCACCGAACCTATCCATATCAATTTGTAAATTTCTTATTTAATTATTGCAACTTACTATCCCACCTATTTTAGTGTCATCTGCAAATTTGGCAACAGTACTTTCTATCCCTGCATCCAAGTCATAAATATATATTGTAAATAGCTGGGGACAAGGACCAAACCCTGTGGTACCCCACTCGTTACATCTTGCCAACCAGAAAAAGACCCATTTCTGCCGACTCTCTGTTTTCTGTTGGTTAGCCAATCCTCTATCAAAGTTAATAAATTGCCCCTAACCCCATGTAATCTTACCTTGTGTATTAACCTTTTGTGCAGCACCTTATCAAATGTCTTCTGGAAGTCCAGATATACTGCACCTGCAGGATCCCCATTTTCCACTTTTCTTGTCACAGCTTCGAAGAACTCTAGCAAATTCGTCAAATAGGATTTACCCTTCATAAAACCATGCTGACTCTGATGGATTGCGTTTTGACTTTCTAAATATCCAGTTATTACTTCCTTAATAATGGGTTCTAACAATTTCCCAACGATAGATGTTTCCTACTTTCTGCCTTCCTCCCTTTCACCCAGTTCATTCCAAAGTTCAATGAGGAGGATGTGGCAGAATTATCCGTCACTTTTGAAAAGCTTGCAATGCAACTGAAATGTCCGGCGGAGAGCTGGAGACTGTTGTGACAAAACAAAGTAACAGGAAAATCCCATGAGTTTTATTCACTGTTGCCAGATGAAAGTTCATCAGATTATGAGATGACTAAAAATGCAATGCTGGGCGTACATGAGATAGTACCGGAAGTGTACCGTCAAACATTCCAAACCCTCCGAAAGCAGCCTGACTAAAGTGATTTCGAGTTTGAAAGAGTTAAGCAGCTTCCGAACACAGGGATATAGGAGCAGGAGTAGGTCATTCAGCCCATCGAGGCTGCTCCACCACTCAATATGACCATGGCTGATCATCCACTTCAATGCCTTTTTCACACATTATCTCCATATCCCCTTTTTTGTCAATCTATAGTTTAAACATACTCACCGACTGAGAATTCACATCCGGCTGGGATGCAGAATTCCAAAGATTCAGAAACCCCTGAGTCAAGAAATTTATCCTCATCTCTGTCCTAAGTGGCTTCCCCCTTATTTTGAAATTGTATCCATTAGTTCTAGACTCCACAACAAGGGGAAATATCGTACACGCATTTACGCTGTTTATCTCTTTAATTATTTCGAGGGTTTCAATGAGATCCCGACACATTCTTTGAAACTCTAGAGAATACAAGCCCAGTTTCTCTCTTCATAGAACAGTCTCGCTATCCCGGGAACAAGTCTGGTGAACTTTCATTGCACTCCCTCTATGGCAATAATATCCTTCCTAAGGTAAGGGGACCCAAACTGCACACAATATTCCAGGTGTGGTCTAAGCAAGGTTCTATACACATGAAGTAAGACTTCAATACTCCTGTACTCAAATCATCTTGTGATAAAGGCTAACAGACCATTAGCATTCCGAATTGCTTGCTGCACTGCATGTTAGTTTTCAGTGACTTGCTGACACACGGTTCCCTTTGTACATCTGCACTTTCTAATCCCTTACTATTTAAGAAATACTCTGCACATCTGTTCCTCCTACCAAAATGGATAACGTCATATCTGTCCATATTATATCCCATCTGCCATGTTCTTGCCCAGTCACAATGTCTGTCCAAATCCCCTTGAAGACGCTTTGCATCTTCCTCACAACATACATTCCCACCTAGTTTTGTGTCATCTGCGAACTTGGAAATATTACATTTGGTCCCCACATCCAAATCATTGACATATATTGTTAACAGCTGGGGCCCAAGTACTGATCCTTGCGGTACACAACTAATCACAGCCTGCCAAAGTGAGAATGACCCGTTTCTTCCTACTCACTGTTTTCTGCCTGTTAACCAATCTTTAATCCATGCCAGTATATTACCTCCTATCCCATGTGCTTTAATGTTGCTAACCAACCTCCTGTGGGGGACCTTATCAAAAGCCTTCTGAAAATTCAAGTATAACACGTCTACCGACTCCCCTTTATCAATTCTGTTAGTAACATCCTCAATACAATCTCCAACAGGTTCGTCAAACATGATTTCTCATTCATAAATCCATGTTTATGATGCCCAAACAGATTATTATCCAACTGTCCATTTATCACATCCTTTACAATAGAGTCCCAGCATTTTCCCAACGACGGATGCACGAAAGCAGGTCTCTAATTCCCTGTTTTTACTCTCCCTCCCTGCTTAAATAGTGGGGTGATATTTGCTACCTTCCAATCTGCAGGAACCGCTCCAGAATCTATAGAATTTTTGAAGATAGTCATCAATGCAGCCACCATCTCCATAGCTATCTCTTCCCACACCCTGGAATGCAGAATATCAGATCCTGGGGCCTCATCAAACTTCAGCCACATTAATTTCTCCAATACAACATTCTTACTAATATTAATTTCCTTCATGTCCTCATTCTCCCTAATCCCTTGGATCTCTAATCCTGGAAACTTCCTTGTATCTTCCTCAATGAGGATAGACACAAAGTAATCATTTAGCTTCACTGCCATTTCTCTGTCCACCATTATAAATTCCCCTGACTCTGCCTGTATTGGACCCACATTTGTATTCGCCAAACGTTTCATTTTTAGGTCGCTATAGAAGATTTAAAGTCAGCTTTTGTGTTTACTTTTGACCAGTGGATACAAACACTCAAACTACAGCCCACAAATCTGAACCTTAGAGTGGTGATCCATCTCAAGGAGTTCAAAAACTCGCTCTCCCTACCATTAAAACTCACAAAGATGTACGAAAGGTTCAAAGAGCCAGGCAGGTTGCAATTCTGGCTGATGCATTTTCCCTTGTACACAAAGCCTTAACCCCAAAAGGGAAACCCTTCCCTAGTCACCACAAAGACCCGAGAATAAAAGGTGGGAAGGTTATAGGAGCTCGATTAGCCTTGGGCAAGGAGGAAAAGCTGTACACCCAGGGAACCATCCTCAGGCCAAATAGGACGGCACTGAGAGGAGGAGTAAAGGCCGAAGACCTGTGCGTTTCCATTGGAATAAGGCAGATCACCATCGAGCTGAATGCTGCAAGTTATGGGAAAACCTGTAGCATTAATCAGGGACCACCAGATCAGTGCAGGATAATGGGACCTGATGGAAAGCACAACAGATCAGGCTGTGCCTCCAACTGCGGCAGTCAGAACCAGGAAACACACCACAGAGAGTGCGGGAAAAATAAACAAAATCCCTGAGAGGTACCAGGAATTTGTATCCTAAGGAAAAGTGACCCCATACCCCTTGAGTGAGGCAAGTAAAACAATAGTCATACTCAAGGATACAGGGGCCACCCAATCCCTTCTGCTGGGAAAAAGAAAGTGCAGTGAATGCTAGAGCGTTAGTGAATGGTGTCGGATGGCAGTATATGTCCATACCCTTATATCCGGTGCACTTGGAGTGTGACCCAGTTTCATGACCCTTTACCATGGGGATTGTACCTCGTTTACCGGGTGATGGGTCGAACTGCTCCTGGGTAATAATCTGACAGGGGAAAAGGTGGCAGCTTCCCCAGTAGTTCAAGAGAGACCAAAAGAGGTACGGGAGACAGAATAGTTACAGGAGAAGGTCCCTGACATTATCCCTGATTGTGTGGTGACTCGGTCCTGGCAAAACAATCCCCTGAACTGAGACTGCAGACGGATTACCCTACATTCTGGTTGTCTGAAACCTTCTTCGTGAAGTTAGAGGAGACAAAGAATGTATTAAACAGTTCTTCCTTATTTGAGGTTCAACAACCCGACCCAGTGTTAAAAAATAGCACAGACTGTCCAAACCAAAACTGAAGCAGAGGGAGTTGCAGAGTGTTACTAGTTAAATAATGAGGTGCTGATGAGGAAGTGGCGACCTCCTCACAGAGCAGAGGATGAAGAGTGGACAGTGGTTCACCAGATAGTGGTGCCGCTGAGGTCCCTTAAAGAAATATTAAGAATGACCCAAGACCTTCTAATGGATGGACATTTCGGTGTATGAAAAATCAAAGCCCGCAGAAGACAGTATTTTGACTGGCCACAACTTCACAAAGATGTGGTGGCGTTTTGTAAAACTAGTCACATGTGCTAAGTTGTGGGGAAGCCCCAACCTGCAATAAAGCCTGCACCCTAATTCACATACCAGCTTTTGGGGACCCCTTCAGCAGAGTGCTGGTGGATTGTGGGGGTCACCTGCTGAAAACAAAAAGGTGTTCCAGTATCTTCTCACCATTATGGATGTGGTGACCCGATTCCCAGAGGCCATTCGCCTGAAGAACTATACCTGCCAAGGCTGTGGTGAAGGGGCTAACCCAATTCTTTACCCGATATGGGCTGCCATCTGAGATCCAGTCGGATCAGGACACGCATTTTATGTCCATTTTTTTTATTAGGTAATCTGGAGGACCGCAGCCTCACAGCTCCAGCGACCCGGGTTCGATTATGTGTACTGCTTGTGCAGAGTTTGCAAGTTCTCCCTGTGACCGCGTAGGTTTTCACCAGGTGATCCGGTTTCCTCCCACAGCCAAAGACTTGCAGGCTGATAGGTAAATTGGCCATTATAAATTGCCCCTAGTATAGGTTGGTGGGAGGGGAGTTGAGGGATGGTGGGGGTGTGGTAGGAATATGTCATTCATGTAGGATTAGTATAAATGGGTGGTTGATGGTCGGCACAGACTCAGTCGGCCGAAGGGCCTGTTTCAGTGCTGTATCTCTAAATAAATAAAATAAGTAAATAAATAAAGTCCTCAGCCTACCATCCATAGTCACAAGGGGCTTTGGAGCGGTACGATCAGACCCTAAAGACAATCATCAGGCCATACTGCTATGAGCAACCCCATGACTGGGACAAAGGGCTGGGATTTCTCCTGTTGGTTTCCAGGGACTTATCCAATGATTCCACTGGCTTTAGTCTCTTTGAATTAGTTTATTGACACGAGGTGAGAGGTTCCCTTAAACTAATCAAGGAGAGGTTTTTGGGACACAGGGATGAGTATTCCATGTTACACTGCATTTCTATGCTGTGGGAGCACCTAAAGACCACCCAGGCAGCTATGGAAAGGTAAGGAGACAGAAATGCCAAGGCTAAAACATTTCAGGACAGAGACCATGTATTGTTACTATTCCCACTGCAGGGTGAACCCCTGAAATCCCGGTTCAGTGGTCCATATCGAGTGGCTAAAAGAATAGTCAGGTACATTATTTAATTGACACTCCAGACCAAAGGCAAGAAGCAAAGGCTCTGGAGGGAACAGCCAAGTACAGATCTGTCAGGCAGTCAGGAGGGAAGGATTGGAAAGGGCGGTGAGGACAGGTTAGAGGAGGGCCAGGAGGATTCCCAACTGGAACCCCCTACTCTCCGAATAGCCAACCCTGAAATGTGAGATCCATCAGACACTACGCTCTCCTCCTTAAATGCAGGTCAAAGAGGCAGCCTAAAAAGGCTGCTAACAGCATTTACAGAAACGTGCAAGGACAAGGAAAGGTCCCAAAAAGGCATGTCAATGGTGAGGGAGATGCCTCACCAAGTCGAAGTGCCGCTGCAGAGTGCAGCGAAAGCTGGACAAAGACCTGCGAGCAGTAATGTCCCAGAGGACATAGGGTAGATAAAAAAAATAATTCTTCCCATAGTAAAGAGAAAAGTGAAGGGAACGTACCCTAAAGTAAACAGCACTTGGGTACCTCACCAGAAAGCTAAAAGTAAGGTCAGTGTGGATCTACCCACTGAACAACACAATGATCAGGTGCCAAACCCAAAGCTAATCAAACACAACAATTTCAAAGGCGAACTCAGCAAGAACAAAGGCCCAGAGGAGATCTCAGACACCTCACAGGGTCTAAAAAAACAATTTATTACACACTGTCGGTTTAGGGAGAAAGATTGTTAAGGTGCAGGAACCTGAGTAGTTAAAACTTCATTAGAGGAGAGAAAAGGTAAACAATGCAATGGTTGATGCATTGTCCAGCGTCGAACCCGACACATAACCATCCCAGACAAAACGTCAAAAAAGTTAAATCAGTACAGCTGTAACAGACAATGTCAGCTGCAATAATTCTAAAATTAATGTGTGAATTTGAGAAGTGATTATTGAGAATGCATGTGTATTTCTTTCTTTTTCTTCCCACAGTTCTGAAATGAAATGTTCCCGTTATCACATTTCTTTCCATGTGCTGCGCCGGTGTTAAGATAACACAACATGCCAAATGAGGAATTTTAATTCATCGTTTGGAAACTTACACTAACCTTTTAATAGAAAAAATCCTACAGTTAACCTTGAAAAAACTGGCAGCCAAGATGGCCACCGAAATTGGCATCTGAAACACATTTTCACATTCTAAGGCCTACAACAGGAGACACATGTCTGATGAGCCTGGACCAATATAATTGGCTTGCTCTAGTGATTGAATGACCTAAGATTACATTCATTAACACGGCATGCAAGACTACCCTGACACATTGACTTTGAAAGAGCAAACTCCTCCAAGTATAAATACTGGTATCCTGAGCCCTGGGGAGATAGAAGTTTCTAACCTTGAATCTCATTGGAAGGGTCCAGAGAATACACTGAGGCACTCAGGAGTCCTTCTGTCCATCTCTGTGACAGCTGGGAGTTTCCCCTGGACAAAGACAGACAAGCCAATGATTCAAACTGTGCAGAAGCAGAAGGGCTGTGACCCCTCTCTCTCTCTCTCTCCATCTCTCTCTCCACCTAACATCACAAGTTTGAAAACCACATGTGACTGCGAACCCCTAAAGCCTACAGATTACTGCAGACAGAGTAACCAGGGGAAGAAAGCCTCAAAGAAAATCCTGAGCAATGTGGACCAGCCACATACTGCACTTCGACAAGAAAAAGACTTCAAGAATATAACTTCAGCTGGAAGACCACGGAATCGCCCAACATCACAGAATGAGTTTTTTGAAATTTATTCTGGACTCAAATCCAACCACAAATTTACTTCTCACTCTGTAATATATTTGAGTGTGTGTGATTCTCGTATGAGTGTGTCCGTAACTGTGTGTTCCGTTTTTTTATGATTTTATTCAGATCGGGTTTCTCTTGTTAAGTTTAATAAACTCACCTCGTTCATGTATAAACTCAAGAGAACCTGTCCAATCGGTTTCTTCACCATCATACCAAAGGTAAGATGTAGAACACTCACTGAGACGTTAAGCATATTCACTGTTTATAAAGGACAAACACTGTTGCAGTCAAATAAAGAAGAGCCACACTGACCCCTCCTCACCTGGCCATAACAATTGACCTGGCTGGGGATGGAGGGAATATGGGGATGAACTCAGCTCAGCATTAAATAGATACCAGAGGTTGTAAACCTCCTGGTTCAGCCTCAGACAATGGCCAGCGTGGGGGATGCAGATCATAGACAGGGAATGGAGTTGTGACAGAAACGGAAGATAACGGTTTCAGTCTTCTCACGATTTAAATGACAAGAACACTAAATCAGTGAAATATGGTTTATGAATCTAATAGTTGGATACAGAGACTTACCAGGGACACCAATAGTAGCGAGGATGGGATAGTAAATAAATTGAATCATCTTCAGAGCAAAATAGATCCGGCGTTCTAATGTTATCCAATAATAATCTGCAGTAAGACGGTCAAACCAATAGGATACACTCCTGTCACTTGTTGTAACATTCCAATCTATTGTTCTCAGATTCTGACCCATTGTTGTAACATTCCAATCTATTATTCAGATTCTGATCTCTCCTCTCCCTCTCTCTGCAGCCACGGATCCCTTTTAGTACCGGAGCTGATGGTCCCGCCAGCACTTTCGGAAAACACATTGAAAGGAGTCCTGTATTAATAGAAGAGGGAAACCCTCCAGTGACACCATTAGGGTCCATGGAGACTGACATTAATTACAGTCACTGAACAAACAGGTTCAGTTAACCCCTTTCAATTCAACACTTATTGTACCACAATAAAGTAGAACATTTATCCAGTCTGCATGGGTTTTGTGAGGGTTACTGAGGGAAGGAATGGTGGAAATGACAGAAGCACTGGACAGAATCTTTCAGTCCTCCTTGGATATGGGAGTGATGCCAGAGGTCTGGAGGATTGTCAATGTTCAACCCTGTTTAAAATGGAGAGGTTGGGTAAACCCTGTAACCATCAGTCTAATGTTGGTGGTTGGAAACTTCTAGAGGTCATAACCCAACACAAAAATATATCCTGTTTGTAAAACACGTGATAATAAATGACAAGCAGCATGGAAAGGTTAATGAAATATCATTCCTGAAAATCTTCATCAAGTTCGTTGAGGACGTAACTGTGATTGTTTCATGTAATATAATCATAGAAAGTTTAAGATACAGAAAGAGGCCACTTGGCCCATTGTGTCTGCACCGGCCGAAAAATGATCCACCTATTCTAATCCCATCTTCCAGCATTTGATCCACAGCCCTGCAGATAATGACAGTTGAGGTGAACATCCAGATTCCTTTTCACTGAGTGGAGGGATTCTGCTTCAACTATCCTTTCAGGCAGTAATTTCTAGACTCTCACTATAAACAGGGGATGCAGTACTGAACCCTGTGGAACGCCACTGTAAACAGTCCTCAGGTCAGTAAAATATCCGTCAACAACTACCCTTTAATAAAAACAAGACATGCTGGAAATACTCAGCAGGTCTGGCAGCATCTGTGGAGAGAGAAGCAGAGTTAACGTCACAGGTCAGTGACCCTTCATCATTGAACTGAAACGTTAATCCTGCTTCTCCCTCCACAGATGCTGCCAGACCTGCCGAGTATTTCCAGCATTTCGTGTTTTACTTCAGATTTCCAGCATCCGCAGTATTTTGCTTTTATTATAACAATTACCCTTTGTTTCTTGCCACTGAGCCCATTTTGTATTTTTGGGTGAATAAGTTTCTCCTCAACTCCCCGCTAATCCTTTTACCAAGCACTTTAAGTCACTGCCCCCCAGTCACTGATCTCTCTGCTCAGGTGAATAGACTCTTCACCTCCACTCTATCCAGGCCCCACAAAATTATGTCCCTTTCAATCAGATCTCCCTTCAGCCTTCTCTGTTCCAAGTAGAACAACCCCAGCCTATCTAATCTTTCTTCATAGCTGCATTTTTCCAGTCCTGGCAAACATCCTTGTAAATCTCCTCTGTACCCTCTCTAGTGCAATTCCATCCTTTGTGTAATTAGGTGACCAGAACTGCAGAGTACTCAGGTTGTGGCCCAACCAATGATTTATACAGTTCCAGCATAACCTCACTGCTCTTGTATTCTATCCCTCAGCTAATAAAGGAAAGGATTCCATATGCCTTCTTAACCACCTTATCGACCTGACCTGCTACATTCAGGACATCAGTGGACATTGACTCCAAGGTCCCTCACTTCCTCTACACTTCTCAGTATTTTACGATTGATTGTCTATCCCTTTGCCTTGTTTGACCTCCTCAATTACATCGTCTCATACTTAACCAGGCTGAATTCCATTTGACACTTCTTTTTTTAGATTAGAGATATAGCACTGAAACAGGCCCTTCGGCCCACCGAGTATGTGCTGACCATCAACCACCCATTTATACTAATCCTAAACTAATCCCATATTCCTACCAAACATCCCCACCTTTCCCTATATTTCCCTACCACCTGCCTATACTAGTGACAATTTATAATGGCCAATTTACCTACCAACCAGCAAGTCTTTTGGCTTGTGGTAGGAAACCGGAGCACCCGGAGAAAACCCACGCAGACACAGGGAGAACTTTCAAACTCCACACAGGCAGCACCCAGAATCGACCCCGGGTCCCTGGAGCTGTGAGGCTGCAGTGCTAACCACTGCACCACTGTGCCGCCCCATCAATATTTTCTGCCATCCATATTTTCCTGCAGCCCAGCTGTCCTCCTCGCCAGCTACCGCACAGCCAATCTGTGTACCATCTGCACACATCTTGATCATGCCCCCTACATGTACGATCAAATCGTTAATATTTACTACTAAAAGCTGGGGACCCAGTACTGAGCCCTGTGGAATGCCACTGGAAATAGACCTCAAGTCAGTAAAACGCCCGTCAACAATCACCCTTTGTTTCCTGTCACTGAGCCAATTTTGTATCCAGCTTTCTGCATTTCCCTGGATTCCATGGGACTGTATTTTTTTTTACCTAGTATGCCACATGTGACCTTGTCAAAAGCCTTGCCAAAATCCATGTAGACCATATCATCCGCACTACCCTCATCTATCATCCTTGCGACTTGGTCGAAAAATTCAATCAAGTTAGTCAACAATATCTTCCCTTAACAAATCCATGCTGACTGTCCTTGATTGACCTGAGCCTTTCTAAGTGACAGTTTATCCTGTCTCTCAGAATACATTGCAATAATTTGCCCACTACTGAGGTTACACTGATTGGCCTGCAATTATTTGGTCTATCCGTTGCTCCATTTTTAAAGAGTTACAATGTTAACAGTTCACCAATCCTCTGGCACTACACCTGTATCCAGTGAGGATTGGAAAATGATGGTCAGACCCTCTGCTATTTCCTCTCTCACTTCTTTTGACATCCTGGAATACATTTCATCTGGCCCTGGTGATATATCAACTTTCAAAGATGCTAATCCCATTAATACTTCCTCTCTCCCTATGTATATCACATCCAATAATTCACACTCCTACTCCTAAACCACAGTATCTGCATCATCCCCTCTTCTGTTCAGACAGATACAAAGTATTCATTAAGAACCATATCAACATCTTTCGCCCCTACTCATGTATATCCACTTATGTATATAGATTTTCAAACGGCCTGTGATCAAATGACATTTCATAGACTTGTCATGACATGGATTAATGTGACATTGATAGTGTGGATATTTCATAGACTTGTCATGACATGGATTAATGTGACAGTGATAGTGTGGATATTTCATAGACTTGTCATGACATGGATTAATGTGACAGTGATAGTGTGGATATTTCATAGACTTGTCATGACATGGATTAATGTGACAGTGATAGTGTTGATATTTCATAGACTTGTCATGACATGGATTAATGTGACAGTGATAGTGTGGATATTTCATAGACTTGTCATGACATGGATTAATGTGACAGTGATAGTGTGGATATTTTATAGACTTGTCATGACATGGATTAATGTGACAGTGATAGTGTTGATATTTCATAGACTTGTCATGACATGGATTAATGTGACAGTGATAGTGTTGATATTTCATAGACTTGTCATGACATGGATTAATGTGACAGTGATAGTGTTGATATTTCATAGACTTGTCATGACATGGATTAATGTGACAGTGATAGTGTTGATATTTCATAGACTTGTCATGACATGGATTAATGTGACAGTGATAGTGTTGATATTTCATAGACTTGTCATGACATGGATTAATGTGACAGTGATAGTGTGGATATTTCATAGACTTGTCATGACATGGATTAATGTGACAGTGATAGTGTGGATATTTCATAGACTTGTCATGACATGGATTAATGTGACAGTGATAGTGTGGATATTTCATAGACTTGTCATGACATGGATTAATGTGACAGTGATAGTGTGGATATTTCATAGACTTGTCATGACATGGATTAATGTGACAGTGATAGTGTGGATATTTCATAGACTTGTCATGACATGGATTAATGTGACATTGATAGTGTGGATATTTCATAGACTTGTCATGACATGGATTAATGTGATAGTGATAGTGTGGATATTTCATAGACTTGTCATGAAATGGATTAATGTGACAGTGATAGTGTGGATATTTCATAGACTTGTCATGACATGGATTAATGTGACATTGATAGTGTGGATATTTCATAGACTTGTCATGACATGGATTAATGTGACAGTGATAGTGTGGATATTTCATAGACTTGTCATGACATGGATTTATGTGACAGTGATAGTGTGGATATTTCATAGACTTGTCATGACATGGATTAATGTGACAGTGATAGTGTTGATATGACACTGACTCAGGGACAGAAAGCAGAGAGAAGTGGTGAACAGTCATGTTCAGACTGGAGGTGGAGGGGAGTATACAGTACTGTTTCTCAGGGTTCGATTCACTCTGCGTGATATCAAGAAACGATTGAAGGCACCGGATACTGCAAAGGCTATGGGCCCTGACAATATTCCGGAAATAGTACTGAATACCTGTGCTCCAGAACTTCCGTTCCCCCATCAAACTGTTCAAGTACAGCTACAACATTGGCATCTGCCCGTCAATGTGAAAAATTGCCCAGCTATGTCCTGTACACAAAAAGCAGGACAAGTCCAACCCGGCCAATTACCGCCCCATCAGCCTATTCTCAATCATCAGTAAAGTGATGGAAGGTGTCATCGGCAATGCTATCAAACAGCACTTGCTTAGCAATAACCTGCTTAGTGACGCTCAGTTTGGGTTCCTCCAGGGTCACACCGCTCCTGACCTCATTACAGCCTTGGTTCAAACATGGACAAAGGAGCTGTATTCAAGAGGTGAGGTATGAGTGACTGCCTTGACATCAAGGCAGCATTTGACTGAGTATGGCATCAAGGAGCCAGAGGGAAAATGGAGTCAGTGGGAATCAGCGGGAAACTCTCTGCTGCTTGGAGTCATACCGAGCGCAAAGGACGATGGTTGTGGTTGTTGCAGGTCAATCATCTCAACTCCACCACATCACTGCAGGAGTTCCTCAGGGTAGTTTCCGAGACCCAACCATCTTCAGCTGCTTCATCAATGACCTTCCTTCAATCACAAGACCAGAAGTGGGGATGTTGGCTGATGATTGCACAATTTTCAGCACCATTCGTGACTCCTCAAATAGTGAAGCAGTCCGTGTAGAAATGCAGCAGGACCTGGACAATATCAAGGCCTGGGCTGATAATTGGCAAGTATCATTCGCACTGCACTAGTGCCAGGCAATGACCATCTCCGACAAGAGAGAATCTAATCATCTCCCTTGACATTCAATGACATTACCATAGCTGAATCCACCACTATCAACATCCTAGGGGCTACCAATGACCAGAAACTGAACAGGAGTAGCCATATGAATACCATGGCTCAAAGAGCAGGTCATAGGCGAGGAATGCTGAGGCGATTAACTCACCTCCTGACTCCCCAAAGCCAGTCCAACATCTATAAGGCACAAGCCAGGAGTGTGATGGAATACTCTCCGCTTGTCTGGATGGGTGCAGCTCCAACAACACTCAAGAAGCTCGGCACTAGCCAGTACAAAGCAGCCCGCTTGATTGGTACCCCATCCACAACATTCACTCCCTCCACCACCGACGCACAGTGGCAGCAATGTGTATCATCTAAACGATGCACTGCAGCAACACACCAAGGCTCCTTAGACAGCACCTTCCAAGCACACAACCTCTACCACATAGAAGGGCAAGGGCAGCAGATGTATGGAAACACCACCACCTGCAAGTTCCCCTCCAAGCGACACACCATGCTGATTTGAAACTATCTTGCCGTTCCTTCACTGTCGCTGATTAATAATACCGGAACACCCTTCCTAACAGCACTGTGGGTGTACCTGCAGTGGTTCAAGAAGGCAGCTCACCACCACCTTCGCATGGGAAATTAGAGATGGGCAATAAATGTTGGCCTGGAATAGCATCCAATTGGATCAAAAACTGTCCGAAGGATAGCAAAAAGAGAAATGTGTTAAATGGTTATTTTTCAGACTGGAGGATGGTCGACATTGATGTTACACAATGGTCAGTGCTGGGACCACAGTTGTTTTTTTTTTACCGTATAAAAATGACACGGATCTTGGAATACGGAGTAGAATTTATATTTTTTCTGAAGATTGCAATCTTGGAGGAGTGGGGAACAGTGAGGGTGATACAAACCACCGACAACATGATATAGATAGGCGAGCAGAATGGACAGAGAAGTGGCAGGTAGAATTTAATAAAGAGGAGTGTGAGGTAATGTATTTTGTCAGAAAGAATAGGAAGACAACATAGACTTAATGACACAGTTCTAAAGATTCTGCAGGAACAGAAGGACCAGGGGCTCCATATGCATTGATCTTTGAAGGTGGCAGGACATATTAGGAGAGTGTTTAGCAAAGCATATCAGATCTTGGGCTTCATCATTAGAGGCAAATATACAAAAATAGGGTGGTTTAGCTGAAACTTTACAAAGCTTTGGTTAGACCCCAACAAGGGAACTGTGCCCTGTTCTGGTCACCAGACTGCAGGAAGGATGTGTAAGTCCTTGAGAGAGTGCAGAGGAGATTTACCAGAATGATTCCAGGGATGGGAGTTTAGGTACAAAGTGAGTTTGGAGAAGATGGAGTTGTCCTCCCTGGAGTAAAGGAGATTGAGAGTGATTTGATAGAGGTGTACATGATTATGATAGACTTAGATAAGATAGACAAGGAAAAACTGTTCCCATTAACTGATGTAACGCAGACTAGAGGGCACAGATGGAAGGTTTTGGTTAAGAGATGCAGGGGAATGTGAGGAGGAACTTTTTTACACAGTGGATGGTAATGAGCTGGAACTCACTGCCCATGAGGATGGTGGAAGCCGAGACAATCAAAGATTTCAAAAGGAAACAGGATGGAAACCTGAAGGAAAAGAACTTGCAGGGATACAGGGATTGAGCGGGGGAGTGGGAGAGTGGGGCTGACTGGATTGTTGCACAGAAAGCCGGCAGTGAGGGGCTGAATGGCATCTTTCTTTGTTGTAAATGACTCCATCAATTTCGTCCACTGGATGTTGGATATGTCACCTGCTCCTGCCTGTAAATATCCAGATACATAGAAGTTCAATGAAACTGCAAGCTTAACAACCACTGACAGCTCCGTCCTCACCCTGGTGTGAGGCTCCAGGTTGTGTTACAGGAGGTGACACAGCTCTGTGACCACCTCCTTATTGAATCAGAGTCACCTCACACATTGCTCCTGGGTTCGGTGTAGGTAGGAAAAGTGCTCTTGGAGCACCCGGGGTGGGTAGGGAAGAGCCCTCCCCTCCTCTCTCTTTACAGAGCTTCCCCTCTCGGCAGCATCTGCTCCATTTGTTGGTCATGTTACAGACCCAGAGGCAATGTAACTACAGTCCCCATACGTCGTCCAGAGTTGGGTCACCAAATCGTCTGTACTCAAAGAACAAAGAACAAAGAAAATTACAGCACAGGAACAGGCCCTTCGGCCCTCCAAGCCTGCGCCAATCCAGATCCTCTATCTAAACATGTCGCCTATATTCTAATGCTCTGTATCTCTTTGCTTCCTGCCCATTCATGTATCTGTCTAGATACATCTTAAAAGACGTGATCGCGCCCGCGTCTGCCACCTCCGCTGGCAACGTGTTCCAGGCACCCACCACCCTCTGCATAAAGAACTTTCCACGCATATCCCCCCTAAATCTTTCCCCTCTCACTTTGAACTCGTGACCCCCAGTAATTGAATCCTCCACTCTGGGAAAAAGCTTCTTGCTATCCAACCTGTCTATACCTCTCATGATTTTGTACACCTCAATCAGGTCCCCCCTCAACCTCCGTTTTTCTAATGAAAATAATCCTAATCTACTCAACCTCTCTTCATAGCTAGCGCCCTCCATACCAGGCAACATCCTGGTGAACCTCCTCTGCACCCTCTCCAAAGCATCTACATCCTTTTGGTAATGTGGCGACCAGAACTGCATGCAGTATTCCAAATGTGGCCGAACCAAAGTCCTGTACAACTGCAACATGATCTGCCAACTCTTGTACTCAATACCCCGTCCGATGAAGGAAAGCATGCCGAATGCCTTCTTGACAACTTTATTGACCTGCGTTGCCTTCTTCAGGGAACAATGGACCTGAACACCCAAATCTCTCTGTACATCAATTTTCCCCAGGACTTTTCCATTTACTGTATAGTTCACAAATCTCCCTGAATGTCTGCAGCAGCTCACAACACAACCTCCAGAAAAACATCCACAACGCCTCCACTAACTTTACAATAGCAGAAGTAAGTCAAAAGCCTGTCGGCTAGATGCCTGGTATTTTTAAATAACACCAGAGGGGTTTCGTTTTGCTACTGAATGTATGTTCAGCGGTGAGTGACTAACGCAGGCGGTCAGTGGACATGCACAGAAAAAGTTTAAAGAAGTACATCAAAGCTGCTGGTATGGTACATTGACATCACTTTCAAATCCACCCTCAAAGGAACAACACATACAAGGTACAATTGAGCTAGAGCCCTGCGCAGCTTGGGACACTGTGCAGGGCATAGTAGAGGTGGCCGGCTGTGAAGACCACGCTGACAGCACATAGATGATGTGACTGGGCTGGAGCCCCACCCAGCATGGGATATTGTGCAGACCGCACTGGAAGTGGCCGGCTGTACGATTCACATCTCTTTTTGGATCCCAATTCTGTACCGTCAGCAGCAGTCTTGCTGCAGAGTCTAAAATCGTGGCTCGGAACAGATACAGAGGGAAAGAAATTCACTTTACAAGGAGAACTGAAAAAAGATTGAAGTCGAAAGATTTGCAGGAATATATGAATTGGAGAGGGGAAAGTGAATAAATGGAAGGGTGAGGCCATGGAGAGATTCAAACACAAGAATGAGAATATTAAAATTAAGGTGCTGCCATACGGGAGCCAATGGAGATCAGTGAGCACAGGGGTGATGGGTGATCGGGATTTGGTGTGAGTTCGAATACAGGCAGCAGAGTTCTGGATGGGCTGTGGTTTATGGAGGTTTAGAACTGTGAGGGTGAACAAGATGGAATTAGAATAGTCAACTGTGTATTTAACAGTGATGCGGATGAGGCTTTATGCAGTAGATGGGCTGAGGCAGAGGTGGAGTTGGGTGATATCATAAAGGTGATATTAGGCAGGGTTAGTGATGGAAAGAATATGGAGATGAACTCAGCTCAGGTTTAAATATAACAAAGAAGTTGTAGACTGTCTGGTTGAGCCTCAGATATTGGGCAGGGTGGAATATGTGCTTCACAGATAGGGGATGGAGTTTGTGATGGAGACTAATGACACTTGCTTCCATCTTCCCAAAATTTACATAACAGAACAGTATTTCAGTGAAACAGGGTTTACAGATCTCCTGGCCTGAAATAGAGACAGCAACAGCAGCAAAGATGACAGAGTAAATGACAAGAACTGTAATACAGTTCACAATGGTTTGTTGAGCTGATAGCTGGAGATATTCACCAGGCATAACAACGGCAGCAAGAAGGGCAGAGTAAATTACAGGAGCAGTAATGCAGTCAAACATGGTTTAAAGGATTTATAGCTAGATAGAGAGACTTACCAGGGACACCAATAATAGCCAGGATGGGATAGTAAATGTATTGAATATTCTTCAGTGCGAGATAGATACGAGTGTTTAATGAGTGCCAATCATAATATGTAGAAAGAGACTAAAGATCCGAGGATAAACTCCTGTCCATTGCTGTAACATTCCAGTCTTTTGTTCTCAGATTCTAACCTATCCTTTCTCTCTATCTCTCTGGAGCAGCTGATCTCTGTAAGTGCCGGGGCTGATGTTCCCACTGACACTATGGAATAACACATTGAAAGAATCCCCTTATGAATAGGAGATGGAAAACGTCCAGTGACACAATTAGGGTCCATGGAGACTGACATTAATTACAGTCACAGAACAAACAGATGCAGTTAACGCTTTTCAATCCAACACTTTTTGCACCACAATAAAGTTGAACATTTACCCAGTCTGGATGGGATGTATGATGGTTGCTGAGGGAAGCAATGCTGGAAATAGCAGAGGCACTGGCCAGAATATTCCAATCCCCCTTGGATATTGGCGGGATGACAGATTTCCACAGGCTCACCACCCTCTGGGTGGAGAAACGTCTCTTTATCTCAGTCCTGAAAATTTTACCCCATATACTTGGACTATGACACCTGGTTCGGGAGTCCCCCACCATCGGGAACATCCTTCCTGCATATACCCTGTCAAGCCATGTTAGAATTTTATAGGTTACGATGAGATCCCTCCTCACTCTTCTGAATTCCAGTGAATATAGTCCGAACCGACTCAATCTCTCCTCATACGACAGTCCGACCACCCCAGGAATCAGTCTGGTAAAACTCTACTGCACTCCCTCTATAGCAAGAGCATCCTTCCTCAGATAAGGAGACCAAAACTGCACACAATATTCCTAGTGTGGCCTCACCAAGGCCCTGTATAATTGCAGCAAAACATCCCTGCTCCTGTACTCGAATCCTGTCTCTATAAAGGCCAACATTCACCTTTTTCGACCGCCTGTTGCACCTGCATGCTTACCTTCAGTGACTGGTGTACGAGAACACCCAGGTCTCTCTGCGTATTCCCCTCTCTCAGTTTATAGCCGTTCAGATAATAATCTGCCTTCCTGTTTTTGCTAGTAAAGTGGATAACTTCACATTTATCCACATTATACTGCATCTGCCATGCATTTGCCCACTCACTCAACTTGTCCAAATCACCCGGAAGCCTCTTTGCATTCTACTCACAACTCACCCTCACACCCAATTTTGTATCAGCTGCAAATCTGGAGATATTACATTTAGTTTCCTCATCTAAATCATTAATATATATTGTGAATAGCTAGGGTCCGAGCTCCGATCCCTGCGGTACCCCACGAGTCACTGCCTGCCATTCAGAAAAAGATCCGTATGTTCCAATGCTTTGTTTCCTGTCTCCCAACCAATTTTCTATCTATCGCAATACACTACCCCCAATCCCATGTGCTTTAATTTTACACGCTAAACCCTTACGTGGAACTTTGTCGAGAGCCTTCCGAAAGTGCAAATAAATCACATCCACTGGCTCCCCCTCATCAACTCTACTAGTGACATACTCGAAGAATGCTAGTAGATTTAGCAAGCATGATTTCCCTTTCATAAATCCATGCTGACTCTGTCCGATTCTACCACTGTTCTCCAAGTGCTCTGCTGAAAAATCTTTGATAATGAACTCCAGGATTTTCCCCACGACCGATATCAGGCTGACTGGTCTACAATTTCCTGCTTTCTCTCTACCTTCCTTTTTTAATAGTGGGGTAACATTCCAATCTGTAGGAACTGTTCCAGAGTCCATAGAATATTGGAAGATGACCACCAATGCATCCACTATTTCTCGGGCCACTTCCTAAGTACTCTGGGATGTAGATTACTAGGCCCTGGAGATTTATCGGCCTTCAATACCATCAACTTCCCCAACACCATTTCTCTACTAATACTGATTACTTTCAGTTCCTCTCTCTCACTAAACCCTGTATTCACCAACATTTCTGGTATGATATTGGCGTCCTCCTTTGTGAAGACAGAACTAAAGTATGCATTTAGTTGGTCAGCCATTTCTTTGTTTCCCAGAATAAATCCCCCTGTTTCTGACTGTAACGGACCTGCCTTTGCCTTCGCCAATCATTTCCACTTCACATACGTATAGATTCGTTTACAGTCAGTTTTTATGCTCCCCGCTAGCTTACTCTCGTGCTCCATTTTCCCCTTCTCAATAAATCCCCTGGTGCTCCTTTGCTGAATTTTAAACTGCTCCCAATCCTCAGGTCTGTTGTTCTTTTCCTGGCAAATTTATATGCCTCTTCCTTGGATCTAGCCCTACCTCTACCTTTCCTTGCAAGCCATGATTTGGCTACCTTTTCTATTTTACTTTTGCGCCCGACAGGGATAAACAATTGTTGCAGTTCATCCATGCGCTCTTTGAATGTTTGCCATTGCCTTTCCACCGTCAACTCTTCAAGTAAAGTTTCCCAATGTATCATCAACGACTCATGCCTCATACCTTCGTAGCTTACTTTATTAAGATTCACGACCCCAGTCTCAGAATCAACTAGGACACTCTCCATCATGATGAAGAATTCTATCATATTATGCTCGCTCATCCCAGAGGGATCTCGCACAACTAGATTGTCAATTATTCCTCTCTCATTATACAATAACCAGTCTAGGATGCCCTGTTCTCCAGATGGTTCCTTAAAGAATTGGTCCTGGAAACCATCCCGTATATTCTCCTGGAATTCCTCCACAATGTATTGTGACCAATTTGATTTACCCAATCTATATGCAGATTCAAGAAACCCATAATTACAGATGTTCCTTTATCGCATGCGTCTCTAATTTCCTGTCCAATGCCATTCCCTAATTCAGCACTACAGTCTGGGGGTCTATATACAACCCCCACTAACGTTTTCTGCCCCTGAGTGTTTCTCAGCTCTCCCCATACAGATTCGATATCGTCAGAGCTAATATCCTGCCTCACTATTGCGTTCATTTACTCTTTAACCAGCAATGCAACTCCACCGGGGTTGGAGATAGGCCGTTTTAGTGATGGTGTGAATATTTGGTAGGAAGCTCATCTCAAGGCATCTCAGGGTTAACTATGTAACTAAGTCTGTGAGCAGTTTGGCTTCGTCTCAAACATTTACAAAGGAGAGGGATGGAGTGTGCAACTAGGACATGTTTGGAGCAGAGACAGAAAGCAATGGCTTCAATCTTCTCAATATTTAATTGACATTGCAGGTGTGTGAGGTAATACATTTTGAAAGGATGAATGAAGAGAGACAATACAAGTTAAATGGGACAACTATAAAGATGGTGAAATAACAGAGACACCTGGGATTTGTACACAAATCTTTGAAGGTGGCAGGAAAGGTTAACTTGACAGTTCATAAATGTATGGGATCCTGGGGTTTATAAATAGAGGCAAAAAGAACAAAAGCAAGGACATTATGTGAAACATATATAAAATACTAGTTCAGCTGCACCTGGAGTCTTGTGTCGAATACTGGGAATCACACTTTAGGGAGGACATGAAGCCTTCGGAGAGGGTACAGAACTGTTTTCCTAGTATTTTTCCAGGCAAGAGGGATTACAGTTATGTAGCTGAGGTTGTTCTGCTTGGAGCAGAGAACTTTCAGAGGAGATTTGATTGAGGTGTTTAACATTAGGGAGGATTTAGATAAATTAAATAAAGAGAAACTATTTCCAATGTCCAAGAGACACAGATTTAAGGCGATTAGTAAAAGAAGCAGACATGAGGATTTTTGTTTCTGAGTGGTTTGGATTTGGAATGCACTGTCTGATAGGCTGATGGATACAGATTCAATAGTAGATCCCAAAAGGGAATTGGATAAATATCTGAAGGAGAAAAAATGTTAGGATATAGTGAAAGAGTCAGGGAGTGGGACTAATTGGATTGCTCTTTGAAAGGGCCAGCACAGACTTGATGGACCGAATGGCCTCATTCAGTTTGTGCTATTCTATGATTCTATGATGGTTCCCACCTGGACTTTCACAATATGCCAATCCTTTCACAAGGCGTTTGAAAAAGTACCACATAAAAGCCGTGTTACCGAATTAGAAACACATGGGATTAAAGGACCAATGTCAGCTGTGGCTCAGTTTGTAGCTCTCTCCCCTTTCAGTGGCAAGCTTCCAGGATCAAGTGTCACTGCAGGACTTGATCACAAGAATCAATGCTGACATTGCAGTGCAGTACTGAGGGTGTGCTGCACTGTCAGAGGTGCAGTCTATCGAATGAAACTTTAAACCAAGTTGCAGTCTGCCCTCTCAGGTGGATGTTAAAGATCCCATCGCACTATGCAGAAGCAGAGCAGGCGAATTATTCCCGGTGTCCTGGTCAACATTTTTTCCTTCAATCAACATCAGAAAAACAGATCTGATCATTCTCACATGACTGCTTGTGGGATCTTGCTGTGCAGAAATTGTCTGCCTGTTTCCCACATTACAAGAGTGACTTCGCTTTAAGAAGTATTCATTGGCTGTAAATCACTTTGGGACATGCAGTGGTCATGAAAGGCGTTTCATAAATGGAAGTCTGTTTTTTATTTTCAATGTCAGCATGCAGGAAATTAGCTCAGTGACAGAAAGTAGAGAATAATGGAGAATGATTGTTGTTCAGTCTGGAGGGAACTACACAGTGGGGTTCCCCAGTGTCACAGTTGGGATCACAGTTGCTGTATGTTATTACAATGGGCTTGTGTACAGAGGGGATAATGTCAAAGTTTTCAGATGGCAGGAAAATCAGAAATGTTAATAAACAGTGAGAAGGATAGTAACAGACTTCAGGAGGACAGAGACTGACCAGTGAAATGAGCAGGCGAATGGCAAATATAAATTAACACAGTGAAGTGTGAAGTGAGACATTTGGGTAGGAAGTGTAAGGGAAGGCAACAGAAACAAATTGGTATTGTTTAAGTGAGGAGACAGGAACAGATAGACTTGGTGTGTATTCAGACAGATCTTTGAAGGCCGCATGAAAGGTTAACAAGTTTATGTCTGATATAACAGACATCAGGTAGAAAATACCATTGAGAAACAGGCTGAATACAGAAGGTCCAGAGGGGAAGTGAAAAAGCAAATAAGAGAAGCAAAGAGAGAGCATGAAAAGAGGTGAGCATTAAAGGAAATCCCAAAGTTTTCTATCGGCATCTAAACAGTAAAAGGGTAGGAAAAGGAACAATGGGGCCGACTCCGGACCATAAAGGGGATTTGCACATGGAGGCAGAGGATATAGCTGAGGTAACAAATGAATAATTTCCACCTGTCTTTACCAAGGAAGAAGATATGGAATCCTTTCCTTTATTAGCCGAGGTATAGAATATACGGCCAGGGAGGTTATGCTAGAATTCTATAATTCATTGGTTAGGACACAACTTGAGTACTGTGTGCAGTTCTGCTCACCTCATTACAGAAAGGATGTAATTGCACCAGAGAGGGTGCAGAGGAGATTTATGAGGATGTGGCGAGGACTGGAAAAATGCAGCTATGAGGAAAGATTGGACAGGCTGGGATTGTTCTCCTTGAAATAGAGAAGGCTGAGGGTAAATCTGATTGAAATGTACAAAACTGAGAGTAGAGTGGAGCTGAAGGGTCCATTCACCTGAGCAAAGAGGTCAGTGGCGAGGGGGCATGGACTTAAAGTGATTGGTAGAAAGACTAAAAGGGAGCTGCGGATTTTATTTTTCACCCAGCGGGTGGTCAGAGTCTGGAACTCACTGTCCGAAAGGGTAGTTGAGGCAGAAACCAACAACTCATTCAAAAGGTGTCTGGATATGCACCTCAAGTGCTGTAATCTATCAAATGCTGGAAGGTAGGATTAGAATGGATGGATCGTTTTTTGGACAGCATAGACACGATGGGCCAAGTGGTCTTTCTGTGTGCCATAAACTGTCTATGATTCTAAGATGCAACCCAGGCAATGTTGAAAGAGGAGATAAGTCAGACACTAGTGGGGTTTAAAATTGATAAAGAGGAAGTCTTAGATAGGCTGTCTGGAATTAAATTGAATAAAGCTCCAGGACCAGACGATATGTATCCAAAGATACTGAGGGAAGTGAGGGTGGAAATCGCAGAGGCACTGGACATAATTTTCCAGTCTTCCTTAGACTCGGGGTGATGCCAGAGGACTGGAGAATTGTAAACGTTCCACCCTTGTTTAAAAAAGTGTGTAAAGGTAAGGCCAGCAACTATAGGCCTGTCAGTTAAACTTCGGTGGTGGGAAAACTTCTAGAAAGAAATAATCTTGGACAAAGCTGATAGTCACATGGACAAATGCGAGTTAATTAAACAAGCCAGCATGGATTTCTTGAGAGAACATCATGTTTAACTACTTTGCTGGAGATGTTTGAGGTGGTATCAGAGAGAGTTGATGAGGGCAATTCTGTTGATGTGGTGTACATTGATTTTCATATAACGGTCTATTCAGTGTCAAATGAACCTGCCTCCACCATTCTCAAGCTGTGCATTCCAGACATTTAACTATTCCTTGCATGCAAAAACCTTTTGATACAATGCCACACAACAGACCTGTGAGCAAACTTGTAGCTCATAGCATAAAAGGGACATTAGCAACATGGATACGAAATTAGCTGAGTGACAGGAAACAAAGAGTAGTGGTTAATGGATGTTTTACAGGCTGGAGGAAGGTTTGTGGTGGAGTTCCCCAGAGATCAGTGTTGGGATCCTTGCTTTTCCTGATATATATTAAGGACCTAAACCTGTGTGTACAGGGCACAATTTCAAAGTTTGCAGCTGATACGAACGTTGGAAGCATTGTGAACTGTGAGGAGGATAGTGTAGAACTTCAAAAGGACACACACAAGTTGCTGGAATGGGCAGACAGGTGGCAGATGTCGTTCAATACAGAGAAATGTGAAGTGATTCATGTTGGTAGGAAGAACATGGGGTGACAATATACAATAAAGGATACAATTCTATAAGGTGTTCAGGAGCAGAATAGCCTATGTGTATATGTGCAGAAGTCATTGAAGGCGGCAGGACAGGTTGAGAAAGTGTTTAATAAAGCATGCAGTATCCTGGGCTTTATTAATAGGGGCAGAGAGTACAAGAGCAAATAAGTTATATTGAACTTATATAAGGCACTATTTCAGCTTCAGCTGTGGTATTGCGTCCAGTTCTGGGTGCCACACTTGAGGAAAGACGTGAGGGCATTGGAGAGAGTGCAGAAAAGATTGACCAGAATCATTCCCAGGTTGAGGAATTTTAGTTATGAAGATAGATTGGAGAAGTTAGGAAAGTTTTCCTCGGAGAAGGCCGAGAGGTGATTTATTAGAGGTTTCAAAAATCATGAAGTGTCTGGACAGAGTAGATAGAGAGAAACAGTTCCCATTCGTGAAAGGATCGAGAACGAGAGGGCACAAATTTAAAGTCATGGGTAAAAGAAGCAAAGACGACCTGAGGAAAATATTTTTTCACACAGTGAGTGGTTAGAGTCTGGAAGGCACTGCCTGAGAGTATGGTGGAGGCAGGTTCAATTGAAGCTGAATAGACTGTTATGTGAGAAGGAAGAATGTGCAGGATTACAGGAAGAAGGCAGGGAACGGCACTGGGAGAATTGCTCATTCGGAGAGCCAGTGCAGACACAAAAGGCTGAATTGGTCCTTCTGTGCTTTAAAAATTCTCTGATGTTTTTATTACAGGATGCTGATCAAGGGGACACTGTGATGGGGCTTCTCAGATGGGTGTAATGGTGGAGAATGGGGAATTCATGGCTGGAAAGGGAAGTTGTCCTATGGGAACTGGAATCTTAGCAGGGACTCTCCGACAGCTTGTCTGGGTCGAAGGCATCCAGGAAATATCTTCCCTCCCACCTCCTCCTGAGGTGGCCTCTGGATTCCTGGTGCCAATGCCTGTGTCCTCATGATGTTGATGATATGAAGGGTGCAGCAGAACACCATGAACTCAGACACCTGCTCCAGTGAATACTGGAGGGCTCTCCCCGAGCGGTTCAGACATCGGAAGCATTGCTTCATCACACCGATGTTCTGTTCCACCATGTTCCTGGTGACTCCATTGCTCACATTATACACATGCTAATTGCGTAACTAATGGTTGATGGTGGGAGGTGGATTGAGGGTGTAGAAGCATGGGCTGTGTCTAGAGGGGGTTCATTTGTCTCCAAGGAGCTACATTCTGGTTTTTCATGGAGCCCCGATGTGTTGGGACCGGCGGACTGATTCAGAATGAAGGTATGGTGGCTGCTGCCCGGATAGTGGACATTCACCAACATGACGTACTGGCCATGCTCACACACCAGCTGTACATTGATGGAGTGAGAGTTATTTCAGTCCCTGTACCTCAACCCATGGGTTGACATGGGGTTCCCGCAGAGCCACCTACACCATCAGGAATCCCGCTATCCTGACAAAGCCACGGGATCTTTCATCCTGCTTCTCCCTGCTGAGGGAGATATTGATGATATTGATGGTCACACTCACCTCCCAGAATTATCAATGGACAACACACAGGCCTAGTAACTACTGGCCAGTTAGTTTAACATCAGTTGTGAGGAAAGTTTTAGAAACAATAATCAGGGGAAAAGGACAACACACACTTGGAGAGGTTGAGTTAATTAAGGATTGTCAGCACGGATTTCTAAAAGGCAGATCATGCTTGATGAACTAATTGAATTTATTTAGAGAATCAGAGAAGGTTGATGAAGGGAATGTGGTGGATGTTGTCTACGTGGATGTTATGAAATTATTTGACGAAGAAACACACAGAAGCTTGGCTAACAAAATTGAACCTCATGGAATAGCATCTAATTGGATCAAAAATTGTCCATAGGACAGAAAAAAGAGAAATGTGTTAAATGGTTGTTTTTCAGACTGGAGGATGGTAGACAGTGATGTTCCCCAAGGGTCAGTGCTTCGGACCACTGTTTGTTTTTTTGCTATATATAAGTTACATGGATCTTGGAATACAGAGTAGAATTTCAAAATTTTCCGATGATACCAATCTTGGAGGTGTGGTAAACAGTGATGATGTTGCAAACCACCTGTAGCAGGATATAGATAGGCTAGCAGAATGGACAGAGAAGTGGCAGGTGGAATTTCATACAACGGAGTGTGAGATGATGTATTTTGTCAGAAGGAATAGGAAGGTAATATAGACTTAATGACACAGTTCGAAAGATTGTGCAGGGACAGAGCGACCTGGGGCTGCATATGCATTGATATTTGAAATTGGCAGGACATATTAGGAGAGTGTTTAGCGAAGCATATCAGATCTTGTACTTCATCATTCGAGACAATGAATTCAAAAGGATACTGGATGGACACCCGAAGGAGATGATCTTGCAGGGATACGGGGACTGACTGGGAGAGTGGGACTGACTGGATTGTTCCACAGGGAGCGGGCACCGAGGGGCCGAATGGCAATCTTCTGTGCCTTAAATGTGTCTATCACTCTCTATGACTCTATGTTTGATATGTCTCCTGCTCCTGCCTGGAAATATTCAGATACATGGAAGTTCAATGAAACTGTGACTTTAACAGCCACTGACAGCTCCGTCCTCACCCTGGTGTGAGAAAGAACAAAAGAACAAAAAACATTACAGCACAGGAACAGGCCCTTCGGCCCTCCAAGCCTGCGCTGAGTCAGATCCTCTATCGAAACATTCGCCTATTTTCTAAGGGTCTGTATCTCTTTGCTTCCTGCCCATTCATGTATCTGTCTAGATACATCTTAAAAGACGCTATCGTGCCCGCGTCTACCACCTCCGCTGGCAACGTGTTCCAGGCACCCACCACCCTCTGCGTAAAGAACTTTCCACGCATATCCCCCCTAAACTTTTCCCCTCTCACTTTGAACTCGTGACCCCTAGTAATTCAATCCCCCACTCTGCGAAAAAGCTTCTTGATATCCACCCTGTCTATACCTCTCATGATTTTGTACACCTCAATCAGCTCCCCCCTCAAGCTCCGTCTTTCTAATGAAAATAATCCTAATCTGCTCAACCTCTCTTCATAGCTAGCGCCCTCCATACCAGGCATCATCCTGGTCAACCTCCTCTGCACCCTCTCCAAAGCATCTACATCCTTTTGGTAATGTGGCGACCAGAACTGCACGCAGTGAGGCTCCAGATCGTGTTGCAGGAGGTGACACAGCTCTGTGACCACCTCCTAATTGAATCAGAGTTACCTCACACACTGCTCCTGGGTTAGGTGTGCAAAGGAAAATTGCTCTTGGAAAACCCAGGGAGGGTAGGGCAGAGCCCCTTCCTCCTCTCACTTGACTGAGCTTCCCCTCTCTGCAGCCTCTGCTCCATTTGTTGGTCGTGTTACAGACCCAGGGACACTGTAACGACAGTCAAGAACAAATACCAAAGAACAGTACAGCACAGGAACAGACCATTCGGCCCTCCAAGCCTGCGCCGATCTTGATGCCTGCCTAAACTAACACCTTCTGCACTTCCGGGGCCCATATCCCTCTATTCCCTTCCTATTTATGCATTTGTCAAGATGTCTCTCAAACGTCGCTATCGTATTTGCTTCTAACACCTCCCCCGGCAGCAAGTTCCAGGCACTCACCACCGTCAGTGTAAAATACCTGCCTCGCAGATTCACTCTAAACTTTGCCCCTCGCACCTTAAACCTATGTCGCCTAGTAACTGACTCTTCCACCCTGGGAAAAAGCTTCTGACTATCCACTCTGTCGATGCCGCTCATAACTTTGTAAACCTCTATCATGTCGCCCCTCCACCTCCGTCGTTCCAGTGAAAACAATCCGAGTTTTTCCAACCTCTCCTCATAACTAATGCCCTCCAGACCAGGCAACATCCTGGTAAACCTGCTCTGTACCCTCTCCAAAGCCTCCACATCCTTCTGGTAGTGTGGCGGCCAGAATTGCACGCAATATTCCAAGTGTGGCCTAACTAAGGTTCTGTACAGCTGCAACATGACATGCCAATTTTTATACTCTGTGCCTCGTCCGATGAAGGCAGGCATGCTGTATGCCTTCTTGAATACCTTTTCCACCTGCGTTGCCACTTTCAGTGACCCGTGGACCTGTATGCCCAGATCTCTCTGCCTGTCAATACTCCTAAGGGTTCTGCCATTTACTGTATACTATCCCACCTGCATTAGACCTTCCAAAATGCATTACCTCACATTTGTCCGGATTAAACTCCATCTGCCATTCCTCCGCCCAAGTCTCCAACCGATCTATATCCTGCTGTATCTTCTGACAATCCCCATTATTATCTGCAACTCCGCCAAACTTTGCATCATCCGCAAACTTACTTATCAGACCAGCTACATTTTCCTCCGAATCATTTACATATACTACAAACAGCAAACGTCCCAGCACTGATCCCTGCGGAACACCACTAGTCACATCCCTCCATTCAGAAAAACACCCATCCACTGATACCCTCTGTCTTCTATGACCGAGCCACTTCTGTATCCATCTTGCCAGCTCACCTCTGATCCCGTGTGACTTCACCTTTTGTCTGCCATGCGGGACCTTGTCAGAGGCTTTACTAAAGTCCATATAGATAACATCCAATGCCCTACCTTCATCAATCATTTTCGTCACTTCCTCAAAAAACTCAATCAAATTAGTAAGACACGACCTCCCCTTCACAAAACCATGCTGTCTCTCGCTAATAAGTTCGTTTGTTTCCAAATGGAAGTAAATTCTGTCCCGAAGAATCCTCTCTAATAATTTCCCTACCACTGACGTAAGGCTCACAGGCCTATAATTTCCTGGATTATCCTTGCCACCCTTCTTAAACAAAGGAACAACATTGGCCTTTCTCCAGTCCTCTGGGACCTCACCTGTAGCCAATGAGGATGCAAAGATTTCTGTCAAGGCCCCAGCAATTTCTTCCCTTGCCTCCCTCAGTATTCTAGGTTAGATCCCGTCAGGCCCTGGAGACTTATCTATCTTATTGCTTTGCAAGACACCCAACACATCCTCCTTTTTGATAATGAGATGACTAAGACTATCTGCACTCCCTTCCCTCGGCTCATCATCCACCAAGTCCTTCTCTTTGGTAATACTGATGCAAAGTACTCATTTCGCACGTCGCTCATTTCCTCTGGCTCCACGCATAGATTCCCATCTCTGTCCTTGAGTGGGCCAACCCTTTCCCTGGTTACCCTCTTGCTCTTTATAAATGTATAAAAAGCCTTGGGATTTTCCTTAAACCTGTTTGCCAATGACTTCTCATCACCCCTTTTAGCCTTCCTGACTCCTTGCTTAAGTTCCTTCCTACTGTCTTTATATTCCTCAAGTCTGTTCCTAGCCATCCAGCCCTTACAAATGCTTCCTTTTTCTTTTTGACGAGGCTCACAATATCCTGTGTTATCCAAGCTTCCCGAAACCTGCCCAACTTGTCTTTCTTCCTCACAGGAACATGCTGGTCCTGGATTCTAATCAGCTGACGTTTGAAGGACTCCCACATGTCAGATGTTGATTTACCATCAAACAACCACCCCAATCTAAATTCTTCAGATCCTGCCTAATTTTGTTATAATTAGCCTTTCCCCAATTTAGCACCTTCACCCGAGGACTACTCTTATCATTATCCACAAGCACCTTAAAAGTTATGGAATTATGGTCACTGTTCCGGGAATGCTCCCCCACTGAAACTTCGACCACCTGGCCGTGCTCATTCCCCAACAACAGGTCCAGAATGGCCCCATCCCCAGTTGGACTATCTACATACTGTTTCAAGAAGCCCTCCTGGATGCTCCTCACAAATTCTGCCCCATCCAAGCCCCTAGCACTAAGTGAGTCCCAGTCAATATTGGGGAAGTTAAAATCACCCACCACTACAACCCTGTTACCTTTACATCTTTCCTAAATCTGTCTACATATCTGCTGCTCTCCCTCCCGCTGGCTGTTGGGAGGCCTGTAGTAAACCCCCAACATCGTGACTGCACGCTTCCTATTCCTGAGCTCCACCCATATTGCCTCACTGCATGACCCCTCTGAGGTGTCCTCCCGCAGTACAGCTGTGATATTCTCCTTAACCAGTAATGCAACTCCCCCACCCCTTTTACATCCCCCTCTATCCCGCCTGAAGCTTCCAAAGCCTGGAACATTTAGCTGCCAATCCTGCCCTTCCCTCAACCAAGTCTCTGCAATAGCAACAACATCATATTTCCAAGTACAAATTCAAGCTCTAAGTTCATCTGCCTTACCTGTTATACTTCTCGCATTGAAACAAATGCACTTCAGACCACCAGTCCCGCTGTGCTCAGCAACATCTCCCTGCCTGCTCTTCCTCTTCGTCCTGCTGGCCTTCTTTACTATGTCCTCCTCATTTATTTCACTAGCTGTCCTACTGCTCTGGTTCCCACCCGCCTACCACACTAGTTTAAACCCTCCCGAGTGATGCTAACAAATCTTGCAGCAAGGATATTTGTGCCCCTTCAGTTTACATGCAACCCGTCCTTCTTGTACAGGTCCCATCTGTCCCTGAAGAGAGCCCAATTGTCCAGATATCTGAAACCCTCCCTTCTACACCAGCTGCTCAGCCACGTGTATAGCTGCACTATCTTCCTACTTCTCGCCTCACTGGCACGTGGCACAGGGAGTAATCCAGAGATCACAATCCTCGAAGTCCTGTTTCTTATCTTTCTACCTAACTCCCTAAACTCACCCTGCAGGACCTCATCACTCTTCCTGCCTATGTCATTGGTACCGATGTGTACCACAACCTCTGGCTGTTCACCTTCCCCCCTTCAGAATGCCCCCTGTCCGTTCAGAGACATCCTTGACCCTGGCACCAGGGAGGCAACATACCATCCTGTAGTCTCTTTCACGTCCACAGGAGCGCCTATCTGTGCCCATGACTATCGAGTCCCCTATAACTATTACTCTTCTGCGCTTTGTCCCTCCCTGCTGAGCAGCAGTGCCAGCCGTGGTGCCACTGCTCTGGCTGCTGCTGTTTTCCCCTGATAGGCCATACCTCGTCCAGAGTTGGTTCACCAAATCCTCTGTCCTCCCTGAATGTCTGCAGCAGCTCACAACACAACCTCCAACAAACCATCCACAGCACCTCCACTAACTTTAAAATAATAGAAGTAAGTCAAACGCCCCTCACCTGTAAGTTGGATGCCTGGTCCTTTTAAATAATACTAGATGGGCTTCCTCATGCTGCTGAATATATGTTCAACTGAGAGTGACTAACACAGGCGGTCAGTGGACATGTACAGACCAAGTTTCAAAGACGTACATCAAAGCTGACGGTATGGTACATTGACAACACATTCAAAACCATCCTCAGAGCAGCAACACATACATGGGACGATTGAGCGAGAGCCCTGCCCAGCTTGGGGCATTGTGCAGGCCGCAGTAGAAGTGCCCTGTTGTGCAGTTCACATCTCTCTATGGATCCCAGCTTCTGTACCGTCAGCACCAGTAGTGCTGTAGAGTCTAAAATAGTGGCTCGGGACAGATACAGTGTGAAAGGAATTCACTTCAGAAGGACTAATGAGAAAAGATTGAAGTCAAAACATTTTCAGGAATATGAGAATGGGCAGGACAATGGGACTAATTGGAGGGGTGAGGCCATGGAGGGATTCAAACACAAGAATGACTATATTAAAATTAAGGTGCTGCCAGACATGGAGCCAATGTAGGTCAGTGAGCACAGGGGTGATGGGTGATCGGGATTTGGTGTGAGTTAGAATACAGGCAGCAGAGTTCTGCATGGTCTGTGGTTTATGGAGGTTTATAACTGGGAGGGTGACCAGGATAGAATTGGAATAGTTAAGTGTGGATTTAACAAAGGTACAGGTGAGGGTTTATGCAGCAGATTGGCTGAGACAGAGGTGGAGATGGGGGATATTACAGAGGTTGTCATAGACAGGGTTGGCAATGGAGAGAATATGGAGATGGACTCAGCTCAGGTTTAAATAGAACACACCGATTGCAAACAGTCTGGTTCAGCCTCAGATATCGGGCAGGGTGGTGTATTTGTTTCACAGATAGGGGATGGAGTTTGTGATGGAGACCAATGACACTGGCTTCAGTCTTCCTAAAATTTACATAACAGAACAGTATTTCAGTGAAACGGGGTTTACAATGCCCTGCCGGGAAATAGAGACAGCAACAGCAGTAAAGATGAGAGAGCAAATGTCAAGAAATCCAATAAAGTTGGCAATGGTTTATAGAGCTAATAGCTGGACATATTCACCAGGAATACAACGGCAGCAAAAAGTGCAGAGTAAATTACAGGAGCAGTAATGCTGTTAAACGTGGTTTATAGAATTAATAGCTAGAAAGAGAGACTTACCAGGGACACCAATAATAGCCAGGATGGGATAGTAAATGTATTGAATAATCTTCAGTGCGAGACGCATACGAGTGTTTAATGACATCCGATCATAATATGTAGAAAGGTAGTAAAGATCCGAGGATAAACTCCTGTCCATTGTTGTAACATTCCAATCTATTGTTCTCAGATTCTGACCCATTGTTGGAACATTCCAATCTATTGTTCTCAGATTCTGACCCATTGTTGTAACATTCCAATCTATTGTTCTCAGATTCTGACCCATTGTTGTTACATTCCAGTCATTTGTTCTCAGATTCTGATCTGTCCTTTCTCTCTCTCTGGAGCCGCTGATCTCTGTTGTGCCGGGGTTGATGTTCCGGCTGAACTATGGGACAACACATGGGAGCCCCTTATTAATAGAAGATGGCAAACCTCCAGTGACACAATTAGGGTCCATGGAGACTGACATTATTTGCAGTCACTGAACAAACAGATTCAGTTAACCCTTTTCAATACAGCACTTTTTGTATCACAATAAAGTAGATCATTTACCCAGTCTGGATGGGATGCATGAGTGTTGCTGAGGGATGGAATGGTGGAAGTAGCAGAGGCACTGGCCAGCATATTCCAATCCCTCTTGTACATGGGAGTGATGACGTAATTTCACTGGCTCACCACTCTCTGGGTGTTGAAATTTCTCCTCATTTCAGTCCTGAAATGTTTACCCCATATCCTTCGACTATGACCCCTGGTTCTGGACTCCCCCACCATCGGGAGCATCCTTGCTGCAACTACCCTGTCAAGTACTGTTAGAATTTTATAGGTTTCTATGAGATCCCTCTTCACTCTTCCGAACTCCAGCGAATATAATCCTAACTCTCCTCATACATCAGTCCCGCCATCCCAGGAATCAGTCTGATAAACCTTCATTGCACTCTCTCTGTAGCAGGAACACCCTTTCTCGGAGAAGGAGACCCAAACTGCACAAAATATTCCAAGTGCGGCCTCACCAAGGCCCTGTATAATTGCAGCAAGACATCCCTGCTCCTGTACTCGAATCCTGTCTCTCTGAAGGCCAACATAACATTCGCCTTTTTCTACCGCCTGTTGCACCTGCATGCTTACCTTCAGTGACTGGTGTACGAGAACACACAGGTCTCGTTGCATATTCCCCTCTCTCAGTTTATAGCAGTTCACATAATAATCTGCCTTCCTGTTTTTGCTGAGAAAGTGGATAACCTCACATTTATTCACATTATACTGCATCTGCCATGCAATAGCCCACTCACTCAACCTGTCCAAATCACCCTGAAGCCACTTTGCATCCTCCTCACAACTCACCCTCCCACCCAGTTTTGTGTCTTCTGAAAATTTGGAGATATTACATTTCGTTCCCGCATCTAAATCATTAATATAGTGTGAATAGCTGGGGTCCTAGCGCCGGTCCCTGGGGTACGCCACTAATCACTGCCTGCCATTTGGAAAAAGATCCGTTTATCCCTACTCTTTTTTTCCATCTGCCAAACAATTTTCTATCTATCGTAATACACTACCACTAATCCCATGTGCTTTAATTTTACACACTAATCTCTTATGTGGGACTTTGTCAAAAGCCTTCTGAAAGTCCAAATAAACCACATTCTCTGACTCCCCCTCATCCACTCTATTAGTTACATACTCGAATATTCTGATAGATTTATCAAGCATGATTTCCCTTTCGTAAATCCATGCTGATGCTCTCCGATTCTAACACTGTTCTCCAAATGCTCTGTCATAAAAACTTTGATAATGGACTCTAGAACTTTCCCCACTACCGACGTCAGGCTGACTTGTTTATAATGCCCTGCTTTATTTCTACCTCCCTTTTTAAATGGTGGGGTTACAGGAGCTGCCCTCCAATCAGCTGGAACTGTTCCAAAGTCGAATGAATCTTGAAAGATGACCACCAAAGCATCCACTATTTCTAGGTCACTTCCTTAAGTAATGTGGGATGTAGATTTTCAGGCCCTGAGGATTTATCGGCCTTCGATAACATCAACTTCCCCAACACAATTTCTCTACTAATACTGATTTCCTTCGATTCCTTCCTCTCACTAAACCCTGTGTTCCCCAACATTTCTGGTAAGATATTTGTGCCATCCTTTGTGAAGACAGAATCATAGTATGCATTTAGTTGGTTAGCCATTTCTTTGTTTCCCATAATAAATTCCCATGTTTCTAACTGTAAGGACCTACATTTTTCTTAACCAATCCTTTCCTCTTTACATACCTACAGAAACCTTTACAGTCAGGTTGTATGTTCCCCGCAAGCTTACTCCCGTACTTTATTTTCCCCTTCTTAATCAATCCCTTGGTCCTCCTTTGCTGAATTCGAAACTGCTCCCAATCCTCAGGTCTGTTATTCCTTTCTGTGGAATGTATATGCCTCTTCCGTGAATCTAATACTATCTCTAATTATCCTTGTAAGCCATGGTTTGGCTACCTTTCCCATTTTACTTTTGCGCCAGACAGGAGTAAACAATTGTTGCAGTTCATCAATGCACTGTTTGAATATTTGCCATTGCCAATCCACCGTCATCCCTTTAAGTAACGTTTCCCAATCCATCATAGCCAACTCGTGCCTCATACCTTCATAGTTTCCTTTATTAAGATTCACGACATTAGTCTCAGAATCAACTACGTCACTCTCCATCTTAGAGTCATAGATTCGTGCAGCATAGAAACAGGCCATTCGGCCCACTGCGTCCATGCCGACCATAATGCCTATCTATACTAATTCCACGTGCCTGCATTAATTCCCATATCCGTCTATGCCTTGCTCATTCAAATACCTGTCCAGATGCCTCTTAAATGTTGCTGCTGTTCCTGCCTCCACCTCCTCCTCTGGCAGCTCATTCCAGATACCCACTATTATTTCTGTGAAAAATTTACCCCTTTGATCCCCTTTACACCTCCTCTATCTCACCTTTAATTTATGCCCTCCAGTTTTAGTCAGCCCTACCATGGGAAACAGACTCTGGCTATCTGCCCATCTATGCCTCTCATAATTTTATATACCTCTATAATGTCCCCTCTAAGCCGTCTTCGCTCCTGGGAAAACAGACCCAGCCTATCCAATCTCTCTTCATAACTCAAGCCCTCCAAACCAGGCAACATCCTTATGAATCTTTTCTGCACCCTCTCTAGCTTAATCACATCTTTCCTATCGTGCGGCGACCAGAACTGCACACAGTACTCCAAATGCGGCCGAACCAATGTTATGTACAACTGCAACATGACATCCCAACTCTTGTACACCATGCGCAGCTAATGAAGACAAGCATGCCATACACCTTCTTCACCACTCTGCCGAGCTGTGTTGCCACTTTCATGGTACTATGTACTTGCACCCCAACGTCTCGCTGCTCAACAACACTCCCCAGGCCCTGTCATTCACTGTATATGTCCTGCCCTTGTTTAACTTCCCAAAATGCATCACTTCACACTTATCTGTGTTAAATTCCATTTGTCAATCCATTGCCCACTTTCCAAGTTTATCTATATCCTGTTGTAACCTTAGACAACCTTCTTCACTTTCTACTATTCCATCAATTTTTGTATCATCTGCAAACTTACCAATCATGTCCCCTACATTCACATTCAAGTCATTAATATATATGACAAACAAGAGAGGGCCCAGAACCGATCCCTGCGGCACACCACTGGTCACCGGCCTCCAATCTAAAAAACAACCCTCCAGTTCCACCCTCTGCCTCCTATTACCAAGCCAATGTTGTATCCAATTGGCTAGCACACCCTGGATCCCATGTGTTCGAACCTTCTGGACCAGCCGACCATGTGGGACCTTGTCAAAGGCCTTGCTAAGTTCCATGTAAACAACGTCCATCGCCCTGCCCTCGTCAATCCTCATGGTCACCTCCTCAAAAAACTCAGTCAAATTCGTGAGACATGATTCCCATGCACAAAGCCATGCTGACGATCCCGAATCAGACGTTGCCTTTCCAGATGCAAATAAATCCTGTCTGTCAGAGTCCCTTCCAATAACTTTCCCATCACTGATGTAAGGCTCACCGGCCTGTAGTTCCCTGGCTTATCACTGCTGCCCTTCTTAAATAAAGGCACAGCATTAGCTATCCTCCAGTCTTCCGGTATCTCACCCGTGGCTAACGATAATGCAAAAACCTCTGCTCGGGCTCCAGAAATCTCCTCCCTTTCTACCCATAGCATCCCAGGATACACCTGGTCAGGCCTTGGGGGATTTTTCCACCTTAATGCGCTCCAAAACCTCCAACACCGCCTCCTTTGTAATGTTGATATGCTCCAGGATATCGCTGTTCCCTCCCTTCAAATCACTAGCTTCCATGTCAAATCCATGGTAAATATAAATGCGAAGTATTCATTTAAGACCTCGCCCATTTCCCGTGGCTCCACACATAGATTACCACACTGTTCCTTAAGGGGACCTACTCTCTCCCTAGCGTCCCTTTTCCTCTCAATATACTTATAGAATATTTTAGGATTCTCCTTTAGCTTATCTGCCAGCGAAATCTCATGGCCCCTTTTCACCCTCCTAATTTCCTTCTTAAGAGTACTCCTACATCCCCTGTACTCCTCGAGGGACTCGTGTGATCCCCGCTGTCTGTACCTGACATATGCCTCCTCCTTTGTCCTGACCAGAACCTCAACATCCCTTGTCAACCAAGGTTCCCTAAACTTGCCAGCCTTGCCTTTGCATCTAACAGGAATATGCCAGCCCATAACTATTCCTTTCTCACTTTTAAAAGCCTCCCACTTGCCAGACGTCCCTTTACCTGCAAACCGTATCTGCCATTCAACTTTTGAGAGTTCCTGTCTGATGCCATCGAAATTAACCTTCCTCCAATTTGGGACTTCAACCTGAGGACCAGTCCTATCCTCTTCCATAACTATCTTGAAGCTAATAGAGTTATGGCCACTGGTCCCAAAGTGCTCCCCCACTGACACATCAGCTACCTGCCCATCTTCATTTCCTAAGAGGAGGTCGAGTGCAGCCTTTTCTCTCGTAGGACCATCCACATACTGTTTCAGAAAACTATCCTGGACACACTTAACAAATTCTTGCCCATCTGATCCCTTAGCACTAAGACAGTCCCAGTCAATATTAGGGATGTTAAAATCACTTACTATTACAACCTTATAATTCCTACACCTATCTGTGATTTCCCTACATATATGCTCCTCCAATTCCCTCTGACTATTGGGGGGCCGATAGTATAATCCCATCAAAGTGATCACCACTTGTTTATTTCGAAGCTCTACTCAAATGGCCTCACTGGACGTTCCCCGCGGGATATCCTCTCTAACTACTACCGTGATGCGCTCCCTAATCAGTAGTGCAACTCCCCATCCTCTCTTAACTCCACCTGAAGCATCGGTACCCCGTAACATTGAGCTGCCAGTCTTGCCTATCCCTCAACCACGTTTCTGTAATAGCTACAATATCACAATCCCATCTACTGACCCGTGCTCTGAGTTCATCTGCCTTATCTGTAAGGCCTCTTACATTAAAGTACATGCAGTTTAGCCTACCAGATCTTCCACGCTCCCTGTCCGGCCCCTGCCCGGCCTGCCTACTGGACTTTCTTGCATTAACCTCTACATTTACCTCAACTACCTCATCGGAGAGACTACTACTTTGAGTCCTACCCCCCTGCAAGACTAGTTTAAACCCTCCCGAGTAGTACTAACAAACCTCCCCGCAAGGATATCGGTCCCCGTCCAGTTTAGACGCAACCTGACCCTCTTGTACAGGTCATCTCTGCACCAGAAGAGATTCCAATCATCCAAGTAGCTGAAGCTCTCCCGCCTACACCAGCTCTTCAGCCACACATTCATTTGCCTAATCCTCCTATTCCTACCCTCACTAGCACGTGGCACAGGGAGTAATCCTGAGATTCTTCTTCTTCTTTGGCCTCCTTGTCTAGAGAAACAATGGATACGCGCCTGGAGGTGGTCAGTGGTGTGTGGAGCAGCGCCTGGAGTGGCGATAAAGGCATATTCTAGAGGGACAGGCTCTTCCACAGATGCTGCAGAAAAATTTGTTTGTCGGGGCTGTTACACAGTTGGCTCTCCCTTTGCACTTCTGTCTTTTTTCCTGCCAACTGCTAAGTCTCTTCGACTCACCACACTTTAGCCCTGCCTTAATTGCTGCCCGCCAGCTCTGGCGATCGCTGGCAACTGACTCCCGCAACTTGTGATCTATGTCAAAGGACTTCATGTCGCGTTTGCAGACGTCTTTAAAGTGGAGAAATGGACGGCCGGTGGGTCTGATACCAGTGGCGAGCTCGCTGTACAATGTGTCCCTGGGGATCCTGCCAACTTCCATGCGGCTGACATGGCCAAGCCATCTCAAGCGCCACTGACTCAGTAGTGTGTATAACCTGGGTGTGTTGGCCGCCTCGAGGACTTCTGTGTTGGAAATACGGTCCTGCCACCTGATACCAAGTATTCTCCGGAGGCAGCGAAGATGGAATGAATTGACACGTCGCTGTTGGCTGACATATGTTGTCCAGGCCTTGCTGCCATTGAGCAAGGTACTGAGGACACAGGCTTGATACACTCGGAGTTTTGTGTTCTTTGTCAGTGCGCCTTTTTCAACACTCTCTTGGCCAGTCTGGACATAGCAGTGGTAGCTTTTCCCATGCGTTGTTGATTTTATTTTAGAGATACAGCACTGAAACAGGCCCTTCGGCCCACCGAGTCTGTGCCGACCATCAACCACCCACTGATACCAATCCTACACTGATCCCATATTCCAACCACATCCCCACCTGTCCCTATATTTCCCTACCACCTACCTCCACTCGGGGCAATTTTATAATGGCCAATTAACCTATCAACCTGCAAGTCTTTGGCATGTGGGAGGAAACCGGAGCACCTGGAGGAAACCCACGCAGACACAGGGAGAACTTGCAAACGCCACACATTTCTGCATCTAGAGACAGGTTACTGGTGATAGTTGAGCCTAGGTTGGTGAACTCTTGAACCACTTCCAGAGCGTGGTCGCCAATATTGATGGATGGAGCATTTCTGACGTCCTGTCCCATGATGTTCGTTTTATTGAGGCTGATGATTATGCCAAATCCTGAGATTATCCCTAGAGGTTCTAATTTTTAACCTTCTGCCTAACTCCCTGTATTCACTGTGCAGGACCTTATCTCTCTTCCTGTGTATATCGTTTGCACCAATATGGGCCACGACCTCTGGCTGCTCACCCTCCCCTTTCAGAATTTTCTGCAGCCACTCCGAGACATCCTTGACCCTAGCAGCAGGGAGGCAACATACCATCCTGGTGTCTCTTTTGCGGCCACAGAAACGCCTACCTGCACCCCCTACGATAGAATCCCCTATCATGATAGCTCTTCCGCCCGTTTTCCACCCCTGCTGTGCAGCAGAGCCCTCTGTGGTCCCACGGGCCTGGCTGTTGCCGCTTTCCCCTGGGAGGTCATCCCCCCAACAGTATCCAAAGCGGTCTATCTGTATGAGAGGGGGGTGGCCACAGGGGACTCCTGCACTACCTGCCTGTGCCTACTACTCCGTCTGGTGGTCACCCATCGCTTTTCTGCCTGTGCAGCGATTACCTGCGGTGTGACCACCTCGCTAAACATGTTATCCACGACTTCCTCAGCAGTATGGATGCTCCACAGTGATTTCACCCGCAGCTCCTTCTCCGTAATGTGGGTAGCCAGCAGCAGCAGATGGATACACTTCCAGCACACATGGTCACCTGGGGCACTGGAAGCGTCCCTGATTTCCCACAAAGGGCAGGAGGAGCAGATCACGGGGCTGAACTCTCCTGTCATGACCTACCCTTAGATTAATTAGTTGCACCCTTAATTTAAAAATACTAATTACATGAGGGGCCTTTTTCTACCCACTTCAATCTAAGATTCTTAATAAACTACACTGAATTAAAAAAAGAAACATTTCAGTAGTACTTTGGGCGGCACAGTGGCGCAGTGGTTAGCACCGCAGCCTCACAGCTCCAGGGACCCGGGTTCGATTCCGGGTACAGCCTGTGTGGAGTTTGCAAGTTCTCCCTGTGTCTGCGTGGGTTTTCTCCGGGTGCTCCGGTTTCCTCCCACAAGCCAAAAGACTTACAGGTTGATAGGTAAATTGGCCATTATAAATTGTCACTAGTATAGGTAGGTGGTAGGGAAATATAGGAATAGGTGGGGATGTTTGGTAGGAATAGGTGGGGATGTTTGGTAGGAATATGGGATTAGTGTAGGATTAGTATAAATGGGTGGTTGATGTTCGGCACAGACTCGGTGGGCCGAAGGGCCTGTTTCAGTGCTGTATCTCTAATCTAATCTAATCTAATCTACTCACCTTATCACCAGAGTTCTTTTCCCACAAAAATAAACTTTTCACTTTTTTAAAGATATTGACATGCACTAACAGCTGCTACTCACCCAACCAATCAGCTTGCCACTCCGCCCTGCAGACACTCCCCCCTGCTCTCATGCTCACATCTATGTCCTGGGATTGCTGCAGTGTTCCAGTGAACATCAACGCAAGCTCGAGGAACAGCATCTCATCTACCGATTAGGCACACTACAGCCTGCCGGACTGAACATTGAGTTCAATAATTTCGGAGCATGACAGCCCCCCATTTTACTTTCATTTTTAGTTATTTTTTCATCCTTTTTTTACATTCTTTTTTACATTTTTTACAATCTTTTTTTGCATTTATTTCATTTCATCTTAGTTTGTTCAGTTAGCTGACCCACTGTTTTTTTCCAGGTTTTTTTTCAGGTTTGCACTTGCTGCTGTTTAATATTCAGTGTATTTACACCTAATCTGGACTAATGCTTTGTCTTTCAACACACCATAAACATATTGTTTGCCTTTGCTCCGTGACCTTTTGGTCAGCTATGTGGCCGGGTCCAATCTGAACCTTCTCCATTGTTATCTCTTGCCCCACCCCCACCTCACTTGTTTATAATCTGTGACTTTTCTAATATTTGTCAGTTCCGAAGAAGGGTCATGACCCGAAACGTTAACTCTGCTTCTCTTTCCACAGATGCTGCCAGACCTGCTGAGTGATTCCAGCATTTCTTGTTTTTATTTCAGATTTCCAGCATCCGCAGTATTTTGCTTTTATTATGGCCTGTTCTCTGGTTGGTTCCTCAACGTATTGGTCCAGAAAACTATCCCATATACATTCCATGAATTCCTCTTTGACGTTATTGTGACAAATTTGATTTGACCAATCTATATGCAGATTAAACTCACCCATAATTACAGATGTTGCTTTATCGCATGCATCTCTAATTTCCTGTTTAAGACCATTCCCACATCACCACCACAGTTTGGGGGTCTATATATAATACCCACTAACGTTTTTTGCCCCTTAGTGTTTCTCAGCTCTTCCCATACAGACTCCACATCATCAGAGCTAATATCCTTCCTCACTATTGGGTGGAAATAAGCCGTTTTACTGATGGTGTGAATATTTGGTCGGAAGCCCATCGCCAGGCATCTCAAGGTTAACTATGTACCCACGTTTCTGAACAGTTTGACTTCGTCTCAAGCATTTACAAAGGAGAGGGATGGAATGTGTAGCTAGGAAATGTTTGGAGCAGAGACAGAAAACAATGGCTTCAATCTTCTAAATATTTAATTGGCATTGCAGATGTGTGAGGTAATACATTTTGAAAGGATGAATGAGGAGAGACACAACAAGTTAAATGGTACAACTATAAAGGTGGTGAAATAACAGAGACACCTGGGGTGTTTGTACACAAATCTTTGAAGCTGGCATGAAAGGGTAGCGAAACAGTTAATAAATATATGGGATCCTAGGTTTTCTAAAAAGAGGCAAAATGAACAAAAGCAAGGACATCATGTGAAACATATATAAAATACTAGTTCAGCTGCACATGAAGTCTTGTGTCGAATACTGGGAACCACACTTTAGGAAGGACATGAAGCCTTTGGAGAGGTGACAGAACTGTTTTACGAGAACTTGTCCAGGCATGAGGGATTACAGTTATGTATTTGGGATTGTTCTGCTTAGAGCAGTGAACTCACAGAGGAGATTTCATTGAGGTGTTTAACATTAGGAAGGGTTTAGATAAATTATATAAAGAGAAACTGTTTCCAATGTCCAAGGGGTCACTAACCAGAGACACAGATTTAAGGCGATTGGTAAAAGAAGCAGACATGAGCATTTTTGTGTCTGAGTGGTTTGGATTTGGGATGCACTGTCTGATAGACTGATGGATACAGATTCAATAGTATATCCCAAATGGGAATTGGATAAATATCTGAAGCAGAAGAAATGTTAGGATATAGTGAAAGAGTCAGGGAGTGGGAGTAACTGGATTGCTCTTTGAAAGGGCCAGCACTGAATTGATGGGCAGAATAACATCATTCAGGGCTGTGCAATTCTATGATTCTATGATTGTTCCTGTCTGTACTTTCCCAATATTCCTATCCTTTCAACAGGTGTTTGAGAAGGTACCACATAACAGCAGTGTTACCGAATTAGAAACACATGGGATGAAAGGGTCAATGTCAGCCGTGGCTCAGTTTGTAACTCTCTCCCCTTTCAATCACAAGCTTCTAGGATCAAGTGTCACTCCAGGACTTGATGACAAGAATCAAGGCTGACACTGCAGTCCTGTACTGAGGGAGTGTTGCACTGTCAGAGGTGCCGCCTTATCAAAGAAAAAGTAAAGCCAGGCCCCGTCTGCCCTCTCAGGTGGATGTAATGATCCCATGGAATTATTTAGAAGGTCAGGGGAATTATTCCCAGTGTCCTGGTGAACATTTACCCCTCAAATTAACATCACAAAAACAGATCTGATCATGATCACACTGCTACTTGTGGGATCTTGCTTAGGCTTTATTAATAGAGACACAGAGTAGAATAGTCAGGATGATATATTAATCCCAAAGAAAAGACTAGTTCATCTGCACCTGGACTATTGTGTCCAATAATGGAAAACCCACTTTAGGAAGGACATTAAACCTTTGGAGAGGGGATTTCACTGGAACATTTCCAGGGATGAGGGATTACAGTTATGTAGCTGGGATTGTTCACCTTAGAGCAGGGAAATTTAAAAGGAGATCTGATCGAAATGTTTAAGATTATGTGGAGTTTATATAAATTAAATAAAATGAAATTGTTTCCAATGTGTGAGGGGCCATTAACCAGAGGACACAGATTTACGGTGATTGGAAACAAGAAGCAGAGGTGACACGGGGATTTTTTTTATGCAATGGGTGTTTCGGATTTGCAATGTGTGGTCTGGTAGGCTGAAGGATGCAGATTCAATAGTAGATTCCAAAAGGGAATCGGATAGATATCTTAAGGCAGAAAAATGGAAGAATCTGGGAAAGAGCCCGGGTGAGGGACTAACTGGAAGCTCTTCAAAAGTGACAGCACAGACTTGATGGACCAAATGGCCTCCTTCAGTGCAATGCTATTCTATAATTCCTATGATTGTTCCTGCCTGTACTTTCCCAATATTCCTATCCTTTAAACGGGCGTTTGATAAAGTACTACATCACAACCATGTTACCAAATTAGAAACACATGGGATTAAAGGACCAATGTTAGCAGTGGCTCAGTTTGTCGCTCTCTCCCCAATCAGTCACAAGCTTCAAGGATCAAATGTCACTGCAGGACTTGATCACAAGAATCAAGGCTGACACTGCAGTGCAGTACTGAGGGAGTGCTGCACTGTCACAGGTGCCGCCTTATCAAAGAAAAGGTAAAGCCAGGCCCCGTCTGCCCACTCATGGGATGGAAAGATCCCATGGAATTATTTAGAAGGTCAGCGGAATTATTCCCAGTGTCCTGGCCAACATTTACCCCTCAAATCAACATCACAAAAACAGATCTGATCATGATCACACTGCTACTTGTGGGATCTTGCTGTGCGGAAATTGGCTGTGTTTTTCCTACATTACAAGACTGACTAAACATTAAAAGGTACGCGTTGGTTGTAAATCGCTTTGGGACATGCAGTGGTCATAAAGGCGTTACATAAATGGAAGTGCTTTTTTTATTTTCAATGCCAGCAAGCAGGAACTTAGCTCCGTGACAGAAAACGGAGAGTATTGGAGAATGGTTGTTGTTCTGTCTGGAGGGAAGTACACAGTGGGGTTCCCCAGGGTCACTGTTGGGATCACTGTTGCTGTATGTTAATGTAATGGGCTTGTGTACAGACGGGATAATGTCAAAGTTTCCAGATGACAGGAAACTCAGAAATGTTAATAAAGAGTGTGAATGATAGTAACAGACTTCAGCAGGACAGAGACTGACTGGTGAAATGTACAGGAACATGGCAGATGTAATTTAACACAGTGAAGTGTGAAGTGAGACATTTGGGTAGGAAATATGAGGAGAAACAATATAAACTCAATGGTACCATTATAAAGTGGGTGCAGGATTAGAGAGAACTGGAGGTGTACACACACAGATCTTTGAAGGTAACATGTAGTTTCCTTGGTGTTAGAGAGAGGCACAGAGTAATAAAACTCAGGAGGAAATGCTGATTTTTATACATTCTTGGTTCGGTCCCAGCTGGAGAATTGTGTCCAATTCTGATCACCACACTTTGGTAAGGATGTCAAGGACTTAGTGAAGATACAGAGATGATTTACTAGAATGGTACCAGGGACCTGGGAATTCAGTTACGTGGAGAGATTGGAAAAGCTGGGATTGTTCTCTTTAGAGCAGTGAAGGGTAAGGGGAGATTTAATATAGAATTCAAAATCATGAAGGGTTTTGATAGAGTAATTAATGTGAAACTGTTTCCAGTGTCAGAAAGTTCAGTATTAAGAAGACACAGATTGAAGGTAATTGACAAAGAACCAGAGGTGAAATGAGGAGAATTTTCTTACACAGCAAGTTGTTGGGATCTGGAATTCACTGCCTGAAAACATGGTGGAAGCAGATTCAATAATATCTTTCAAAAGAGAATTCAGCAAATACATGAATTGGAATTTAAAAAGCTGGAATGTGGGGCAAGAGGAGGGGAGAGGAACTAATTAGATATCCCTTTCAAAGAGACTGCACTAACACAATGGGCCGAATATCCTCCTTCTGTGCGTCGGGTTTGTGATTCATGATCTGCCCGTGCCCGTTCTTGTTGAGGCAGGTGACACACAAAGCTTCTGCTGTCTCCTCATTTCCATGAATTCTACTTGCTGCCCAGGGTGACCCGCACTGCTGTGTGTCTGCACTGTTAACTGGGACAGAACTGTGTGTGAGGCTGGCTCGTGTTTCAGTCAGCATTCAGCTTTTAAAGGCAGTCTGTCCCTCTTAAAGGGAAGCTGCACTGAATCACAGGAGTCTGCGTGTGCTGACTGTGAATTCTGCAATTGGAAACAAGGTAAATGGAACATTAGGGCGGCACAGTGGTGCAGTGGTTAGCACTGCAGCCTAACAGCTCCAGCGACCCGGGTTCAATTCTGGGTACTGCCTGTGTGGAGTTTGCAAGTTCTCCCTGTGTCTGCGTGGGTTTCCTTCGGGTGCTGCGGTTTCCTCTCACATGCCAAAGACTTGCAGGTTGATAGGTTAATTTCCCATTATAAATTGCCCCTAGTATAGGTAGGTGGTAGGGAAATATAGGGACAGGTAGGAATATGTGGTAGGAATATGGAATTAGTGCAGGATTAGTATAAATGGCTGGTTGATGATCGGCACAGACACGGTGGGCCGAAGGCCTGTTTCAGTGCTGTATCTCTAACACTAAAACTAAAAAACTATAGAGGGCTTTGCAGTTCACGGATGTGGTGCTGGAGGCCTTAGTCATGGAGGGTGACAGGAGGAAAGAGGCCATGTTTCCATGGCGTGCGGCCGAGGCCCACAAGTAACGCTCTCTGAAGGGACTGGGAGAAGGTGGCCAGGGATGTCAATGCAAGAGGTGTGGGCCCAAGGACGTGGCAGCAGTGCCAGAAGAAGTTTAATGAGCTCACACGGGTGTTCGATGTCAGTGACTTCATCTCCAAATGGCATCTCCTACCCCCAACATCACCAACATCTCACACTGCTCAATGCACCACACCCCCATCACTCACCCATCAGGAGCACCTAACACTCAGGACTCACACCGAACATTCACATACTCCACCTCACCCTCACACACCTTCCACTGATACCAGCCTCATACCCACCTCTCACTGCCTCCACATACCTCCAGCTATTCAGCTATGGCAGGCACATCACCCAAATACAGTGAAACACAATTACTGATATTCCATCCCATCTCTTACAGGACAAGGTGGCCCATAATCACAGGCGAAGAAGTGAACCGGCGGGGGCCAGGCAGCCCTTCATCCCCTGAGCCAAAGGGAGGAGATGGTTCTCCACATCATGGGACCGGCTGTGACAGAGCCCGTAGCATCCGACATGACCAAGAGCATTCAGGATGATGTTATGCACCTGCCTGATGTCCCTTCTTAACTCCCACCTCCCCCTCATCCTGCTGTCTGGGATGATGTACAAGCTGCAGATGGTGGGACCATGGACCTCCTGCTTTCCATCCCACCCCCAATCCCTCAACCCAACCCTCCCCTTCTGATTTTGTACTTTCCAACGATAACTGAAAACTGCCAGCTTCCCAGTCACAGCAGCTCCAGGAGACAGAGAAAGAGCAGCAGCACAGCACTGATGGTGAAGCCCCATCACTTGCTCTGATACTCACAGCCAACAGCTCAAATACTTACACTGTGTGTGCTGTAGAGGCTGGTATAGAGTCAGAATCTGCACGTGGTGAGTCACCGAGCACGAGTGAGCTGCAGCCAGGCCACGGGGAAAGGATAGTTCATGTGCCAGCTCACCGGAGGGCAAGGTCACAAACGAGTTATTATACACAGGACTCAGATATAAACATTGCTGGAACAGCATGCAGGAGAATGCTGATCGACATGTACACTGAGATACTTTGTCCATTGACAGGCCTGTCCCACAGTCTGTTATCACTGTCAAGGAACATGGAGGAGTCCGGCTCCAACATGGCACAGGACATTGCACAGAGCTAGAAGCCTATTCCTTCCCCTGTGGAAGTGGTCACTAACTCTATGACAGCATTAGGGGACTCAGCTGCGATACAGTGTTTGGTGACCATTAGATTAGATTAGAACATTACAGCGCAGTACAGGCCCTTCGGCCCTCGATGTTGCGCCGACCTGTGAAACCATCTGACCTACACTGTTCCATTTTCATCCATATGTCTATCCAATGACCATTTAAATGCACTTACAGTTGGCGAGTCTACTACTGTTGCAGGCAGGGCGTTCCACGCCCCTACTACTCTCTGAGTAAAGAAACTACCTCTAACATCTGTCCTATATCTTTCACCCCTCAACTTAAAGCAATGTCCCCTCGTGTTTGCCATCACTATCCGAGGAAAAAGACTTTCACTATCGACCCTATCTAACCCTCTGATTATCTTGTATGGCTCTATTAAGTCACCTCTCCTCCTCCTTCTCTTCAACGAAAACAACCTCAAGTCCCTCAGCCTTTCCTCGTAAGACCTTCCCTCCATACCAGGCTACATCCTAGTAAATCACCTCTGCACCCTTTCCAAAGCTTCCACATCCTTCCTATAATGCGGAGACCAGAACTGCACGCAATACTCCAGGTGCGGTCTCACCAGAATTTTGTACAGCTGCAGCATGACCTCGTGACTCCGAAACTCGATCCCCCTACTAATAAAAGCTAACACACCATATGCCTTCTTAACAGCCCTATTAACCTGGGTAGCAACTTTCAGGGATTTATATTCCTGGACACCAAGATCTCCCTGTTCATCTACACTAACAAGAATCTTCCCATTAGCCCAGTACTCTGCATTCCTGTTACTCCTTCCAAAGTGAATCACCTCGCACTTTTCCGCATTAAACTCCATTTGCCATCTCTCAGCCCAGCTCTGCAGCCTATCTATGTCCCTCTGTACCCTACAACATCCTTCGGCACTATCCACAACTCCACCGACCTTCGTGTCATCCACAAATTTACTAACCCACCCTACTACACCCTCTTCCAGGTCATTTATAAAAATGACAAACAGCAGTGGCCCCAAAACAGATCCTTGCGGAACACCACTAGTAACTAAACTCCAGGATGAACATTTGCCATCAACCACCACCCTCTGTCTTCTTTCAGCTAGCCAATTTCTGATCCAAAGCTCTAAATCACCTTCAACCCCATACTTCCGTATTTTCTGCAATAGCCTACCGTGGGGAACCTTATCAAACGCCTTACTGAAATCCATATACACCACATCCACTGCTTTACCCTCATCCACCAGTTTGGTCACCTTCTCGAAAAACTCAATAAGGTTTGTGAGGCACGACCTACCCTTCACAAAACCGTGCTGACTATTGCTAATGAACTTATTCTTTTCAAGATGATTATAAATCCTGTCTCTTATAACCTTTTCCAACATTTTACCCACAACCGAAGTAAGGCTCACAGGTCAATAATTACCAGGGCTGTCTCTACTCCCCTTCTTGAACAAGGGGACAACATTTGCTATCCTCCAGTCTTCCGGCACTAATCCTGTCGACAATGACGACATAAAGATCAAGGACAAAGGCTCTGCAATCTCCTCCCTGGCTTCCCAGAGAATCCTAGGATAAATCCCATCTGGCCCAGGGGACTTATCTATTTTCACACTTTCCAAAATTGCTAACACCTCCTCCTTGTGAACCTCAATCCCATCCAACCTAGTAGTCTGAATCTCAGTATTCTACTCGACAACATTTTCTTTCTCTACTGTAAATACTGACGAAAGATATTCATTTAACGCTTCCCCTATCTCCTCTCATTCCACACACAACTTCCCACTACTATCCTTGAGTGGCCCTAATCTAACTCTAGTCATTCTTTTATTCCTGATATACCTATAGAAAGCCTTAGGGTTTTCCTTGATCCTATCCCCCAATGACTTCTCGTGTCCTCTCCTTGCTCTTCTTAGCTCTCCCTTTAGATCCTTCCTGGCTGGCTTGTAACTCTCAAGCGCCCTAACTGAGCCTTCACGTCTCATCCTAACATAAGCCTTCTTCTTCCTTTTGACAAGCGTCTTCAACTTCTTTCGTAAACCACGGCTCCCTCGCTCGACAACTTCCTCCCTGCCTCACAGGTACATACTTATCAAGGACACGCAGTAGCTGCTCCTTGAATAAGCTCCACATTTCGATTGTGCCTATCCCCTGCAGTTTCCTTCCCCATCCTACGCATCCTAAATCTTGCCTAATCGCATCATAATTTCCTTTCCCCCCGCTATAATTCTTGCCCTGCGGTATATACCTGTCCCTGCCCATCGCTAAGGTAAACCTAACCGAATTGTGATCACTATCACCAAAGTGCTCACCTACATCTAAATCTAACACCTGGCCGGGTTCATTACCCAGTACCAAATCCAATGTGGCATCGCCCCTGGTTGGCCTGTCTACATGCTGTGTCAGAAAACCCTCCTGCACACACTGGACAAAAACAGACCCATCTAAAGTACTCGAACTATAGTATTTCCAGTCAATATTTGGAAAGTTAAAGTCCCCCATAACTACTACCCTGTTACTCTCGCTCCTGTCAAGAATCATCTTCGCTATCCTTTCCTCTACATCTCTGGAACTATTCGGAGGTCTATAGAAGACCGGTGACCTCTCCTCTCCTGTTTCTAACCTCGGCCCATACTACCTCAGTAGACGAGTCCTCAAACGTCCTTTCTGCCGCTGTAATACTCTCCTTGATTAACAATGCCACACCCCCTCCTCTTTTACAATCTTCTCTGTTTTAACTGAAACATCTAAATCCCGGAACCTGCAACATCCATTCCTGCCCCTGCTCTACCCATGTCTCCGAAATGGCCACAACATCGAAATCCCAGGTACCAACCCATTCTGCAAGCTCACCCACCTTATTCCGGATGCTCCTGGCGTTGAAGTAGACACACTTTAAACCAAGTTCTTGCTTGCCAGTGCCCTCTTGCGTCCTTGTAACCTTATCCCTGACCTCACTACTCTCAACATCCTGTACACTGGAACTACAATTTAGGTTCCCATTCCCCTGCTGAATTAGTTTAAACCCCCCCGAAGAGCACTAGCAAATCTCCCCCCCAGAATATTGGTACCCCCCTGGTTCAGGTGACGACCATCCTGTTTGTAGAGGTCCCACCTACCCCAGAATGAGCCCCATTGTCTCAGCTTCCACAGCAGCACAGACGGCAGACACCCAGCGTCTCAGTGATCCGGTAGATTACATGGATTGCTGAGGTGTCATCAAGTGGGATTTACAGTGGCTCCGTGGAGCATGAACCTGCTGTCCTCTCTCTGGATGACAGTATTTGTTCTCCCTTCACTGTCACTCCACCAATGTCCTTGCTGTTACTCATCAGCCAGCCCAGGCTGCTGCTGCCCATATCGAGGTGGTGCAGTCTGAATCCGAGCCCTCAGTGCCCAGAGCCGCTCGACGACGTCCTCCAAGGCAATCTGCAGTCACCCCCCAGTGAAAGTCAGCAGCCTTTCACCAGCCATGCTGCAGTCACTGGAGAAACATTGTGTCGGAGCACAAGGCAGGTCGAGGGAACTCACAAGACAGGCACCAAGGGAATACACAAGTGTGAATAGTTCAGTTTTGTTTGTTTAATTGGTGATGGATAGAGATGTTAATGAAAAGGTTTTTGTTGGTGGCTTTTATTGCAGGATGGTGACCAAGGGGACGCTGTCACGGGGCGTTCAGATGGGTGTAATGGTGGAGAATGGGGGGGATCCATGGTGGGACAGGGAAGTTGTCCTGTGGTATCTGGAATCTTGGCAGGGACTCTCCGACAGCCTGTCCGGGTCGAAGGCAACCAGGAAATATCCTCCCTGCCTCCTCCGCTTCCTCCTGAGGGTGCCTCCGGATTCCTGGTGCCAATGACTGTGTCCTCATGATGGTGATGATATGAAGGGTGCAGCAGAACACCATGAACTTGGACACCTGCTCCAGTGTGTACTGGAGGGCTCCCCCAGAGCGGTTCAGACATTGTAAGCATTGCTTCATCACACCGATGGTCTGTTCCACTGTGTTCCTGCTGGAGTGTTTGTTTGACTGGCAGTGGAAAGTGGGTTTGGGGGTGTAGGAGGTATAGCCATGTCTGGGGTGGGGGTGGGGGGTCCATTGTCTCTGAGGAACCGCATTCCGGTTTTCCATGGAGCTCTGAAATATTGGGACCAGCTGACTGCTTCAGAATGAAGGTATCCTGGCTGGTGCCAGGATAGTGGACATTCACCAACATGATGTACTGGGCATGCTTACACACCAACTGCACATTAATGTAGTGAGAGTTCCTCCAGTTCCTGTATCTCTCCCCGTTGTCAAGGGGACCCCGCAGAGCCACCTACACCATCACGAATCCCGATATCCAGACAAAGCCACAGGACCTTTCATCCTGCTTCTCTCTGCTGATGATTGGACACAGGGCAGTCTTTGAGGTGGACAGGGGTAGACACTGAATGAGGGTCCACTGATACCCCACAAGCCTGAGGATTGGACACCGGGCAGTCTTTATAGATCCAATAGTTGGATACAGAGACTTACCAGGTACACCAATAATAGCGAGGATGGGTTCGTAAATCGTTTCAATCATCTTCGGTGCAAAATAGATCCGCCATTTTAATGTTATCCAAAAATAATCTGCGGTAATTTCGCCAAGCCAATAGGAGATACTCCTGCTGCCCATTGTTGTAACATTCCAATCTATTGTTCTCAGATTCTGACCCATTGTTGTAACATTCCAATCTATTGTTCTCAGATTCTGACCCATTGTTGCAACATTCCAATCTATTGTTCTCAGATTCTGACCCATTGTTGTAACATTCCAATCTATTGTTCTCAGATTCTGACCCATTGTTGTAACATTCCAATCTATTGTTCTCAGATTCTGACCCATTGTTGCAACATTCCAATCTATTGTTCTCAGATTCTGACCCATTGTTGTAACATTCCAATCTATTGTTCTCAGATTCTGACCCATTGTTTTAACATTCCAATTCATTGTTATCAGATTCTGATCTATCCTCTCCATCTCACTGCAGCCACGGTTCCCTCTTCGTGTCAGGGTTGATGCTGCAACTGACACTGTGGGATAGCACTTTGAATGGAGACCATTATTAATCGAAGAGGGAAAACCTCCAGTGATGCAATTAGTGTCCATAGTGACTGACATTAATTACAGTCACTGAACAAACAGGTTCAGTCAACCCCTTTCAATCCAACACTTTTTGTACCAGAATAAAGTAAAAGATTTACCCGGTTTAGATAGGATACATGAGGTTTGCTGAGGGAAAGAATGGTGGACATAGCAGGGGCACTGGCCAGAATTTTACAATCCTCCTTAGATATGAAAGAGTTGTCAGAGGACTGGAAGGCTATAAATGTCACACCCTGTTTCCAAAAGGAGAGATTCGATAAACCCTGTAACTACCGACCAGTCAGTGTAATGTTGGTGGTTGGAAATTTCTAGAGGCCATAACCCAGTACAAATAGATATCTTGCTTGGGAAAACAGGGTATAATAAATAACACGTGCCAGTGAGGCTAGAAATAGGAATATGGTGCAGTTAAACACGTGGCTGAACAGCTGGTGTAGAAGGGAGGGTTTCTGATATCGAGACGATTGGGATCTCTTCAGGGACAGATGGGACCTCCACAAGAAGGACGGGTTGCATCTAAACTGGAGGGGCACACATATCCTGGCTGTGAGGTTTGCTAGCGTCACTCGGGAGGGTTTAAACTAGTGTGGCAGGGGGTGGGAAGCAGAGCAGAAGGATATAAAGTGAAATAAATGAGGGGGTACAAGTAAATAAGGCCAGTAAGACGAAGAGGAAGAGCAGGCAGGGAGATGTTACGGAGCACAGCGGGACTGGCGGTCTGAAGTACATTTGTTTCAATGCAAGAAGTATAACAGGTAAGGCAGATGAACTTAGAGCTTGGATTAGTACTTGGAAATCTGATGTTGTTGCTATTACAGAGAATTGGTTGAGGGAAGGGCAGGATTGGCAGCTAAATGTTCCAGGCTTTAGAAGCTTCAGGCGGGATAGACGGGGTGTAAAAGGGGTGGGTGAGTTGCATTACTGGTTAAGGAGAACATCACAGCTGTACTGCGGGAGGACACCTCGGAGGGGGCATGCAGCGAGGCAATATGGGTGGAGCTCAGGAATAAAAAGGGTGCAGTCACGATGTTGGGGGTTTACTACAGGCCTCCCAACAGCCAGCGGGAGGTAGAGGAGCAGATATGTAGACTGATTTTGCAAAGATGTAAAGGTAACAGGGTTGCAGTGGTGGGTGATTTTAACTTCCCCTATATTGACTGGGACTCACTTAGTGCTAGGGGCTTGGATGGGGCAGAATTTGTGAGGAACAGCCAGGTGGGCTTCTTGAAACAATATGTCGATAGTCCAACTAGGGATGGGGCCGGACTGGACTTGGTATTGGGGAAAGAGTCCGGCCAGGTGGTCGAAGTTTCAGTAGTGGAGCATTTTGGGAACAGTGACCATAATTCCATAAGTTTTAAGGTACTTGTGGATCAGGATAAGAGTAGTCCTCGGGTGAATGTGCTAAATTGGGGGATGGCTAATTATAACAATATTAGGCAGGAACTGAAGAATTTAGATTGGGGGCGGCTGTTTGAGGGTAAGTCAGCATCTGACATATGGGAGTCTTTCAAACGTCAGTTGATTTGAATCCAGGACCAGGATGTCCCTGTGAGGAAGAAAGATAAGTTTGGCAAGTGTCTGGAACCTTGGATAACGCGGGATATTGTGAGCCCAGTCAAAAAGAAAACGGAAGCATTTGTAAGGGCTGGAAGGCTAGGAACAGACGAATCGTTTGAGGAATATAAAGACAGTAGGAAAGAACTTAATCAAGGATTCAGGAGGGCGAAACGGGTTTATATGAAGTCATTGGCAAACAGGATTAAGGAAAATCCCAAGGCTTTTTATACATATATAATGAGCAAGAGGGTAACCAGGGAAAGGGTTGGCCCACTCAAGGACAGAGAAGGGAATTCTATGTATGGAGCCTGAGGAAATGGGCGAGGTACGAAATCAGTACTTTGCATCAGTATTCACCAAGGAGAAGGACTTGCTGGATGATGAGTCCAGGGAAGGGAGTGCAGATTGTCTCAGTCATCTCATTATAAAAAAGGAGGAGGCGTTGGGTGTCTTGCAAAGTATTAAGGTAGATAAGATTAAGGGGCGGCACAGTGGCGCAGTGGTTAGCACTGCAGCCTCACTGCTCCAGCGACCCGGGTTCAATTCTGGGGACTGCCTGTGTGGAGTTTGCAAGTTCTCCCTGTGTCTGCGTGGGTTTCCTCCGGGTGCTCCGGTTTCCTCCCACATGCCAAAGACTTGCTGGTTGATAGGTTAATTGGCCTTTATAAATTGCCCCTAGTGTAGGTAGGTGGTAGGGAAATGTAGGGACAGGGGATGTGGTAGTAATGTGGAATTAGTGTAGGATTAGTATAAAATGGGTGGTTGATGGTCGGCACAGACTCGGTGGGCCGAAGGGCCTGTTTCAGTGCTGTATCTCTAAAAACTAAAAACTAAAAAAAAAAAACTAAAAAAAAAAATAAGTCCCGAGGGCCTGATGGGATCTAGCCCAGAATACTGAGGGAGGCAAGGCTGGGGCCTTGACAGTAATCTTTGCATCCTCATTGGCGGCAGGTGAGGTCCCAGAGAACTGGGGAATAGCCAATGTTGTTCCTTTGTCAGTGGTTGGGAAATTATTAGAGAGGGTTCTTCGGGACAGGATTTACTCCCATTTGGAAACAAATGGACTTATTAGCGAGAGGCAGCATGGTTTTGTGAAGGGGAGGTCGTATCTCTCTAATTTGATTCAGTTTTTTGAGGAAGTGACGAAGATATTTAATGAAGGAAGGGCATTGGATGCTATCTATGTGGACTTAAATAAAGCCTTTGACAAGATGGCAGACTGATACAAAATGTGAAGTCACATGGGATCAGAGGGGCGCTGGCAAGATGGATACAGATCTGGCTCAGTCATAGAAGACAGAGGGTAGCAGTGGAAGGGTGCTTTTCTGAATGGAGGGATGTGACTAGTGGTGTTCCACAGGGATCAGTGCTGGGACCTTTGCTCTTTGTATTATATATAAATGATGTGGAGGAAAATGTAGCTGGTCTGATAAGTTCGACACAAAGGTTGGCGGAGTTGCGGACAGTGATGAGGATTGTCAGAGGATACAGCAGGATATAGATCGGTTGGAGACTTGGGTGGCGAAATGGCAGATGGAGTTTAATCCTCAAAATGTGAGGTAATGCATTTTGGAAGGTCTAATGCAGGTGGGAGGTATACAGTAAATGGCAGAACCCTTAGGAGTATTGCCAGGCAGAGAGATCTGGGCGTACAGGTCCACAGGTCACTGAAAGTGGCAACGCAGGTGGATAAGGTAGTCAAGAAGGCATACAGCATGCTTGCCTTCATCGGTCGGGGCATAGAGTATAAAAATAGGCAAGTCATGCTGCAGCTGTGCAGAAATTTAGTTAGGCCACACTTGCGTGCAATTCTGGTCACCACACTACTAGAAGCACGTGGAGGCTTTGGAGAGGGTACAGAAGAGGTTTACCAGGATGTTGCCTGGTCTGGAGGGTATTAGCTATGAGGAGAGGTTGGAAAAACTCGGAATGTTTTCACTGGAACGACGGAGGTGGAGGGCGACATGATAGAGGTTTACAAAGTTATGAGCGGCATGGACAGAGTGGATAGTTACAAGCTTTTTCCCAGCGTGGAAGATTCAGTTACTCGGGGACATAAGTTTAAGGTGAGAAGGGCAAAGTTCAGAGGGGATGTGCGAGGCAAGTTCTTTACGCAGAGGGTGGTGAGTGCCTGGAACCTGTTGCCGGGGGAGGTGGTGGAAGCAGGTACCATAGAGACGTTTAAGAGGCATCTAGACAAATACGTGAATAAGATGGGTATGGAGGGATCCGGACCCCGGAAGTGCAGAAGATTTTAGTTTAGGCAGGCATCGTGATCGGAGCAGGCTTGGAGGGCCGAATGGCCTGTTCCTGTGCTGTACTGTTGTTTGTTTGTTCTTTGACATTCAGCACTGATAGGTTAATGGAAAATCATGTCTGATAATCTTGATCAAGTTAGTTGATGACATAACTGTCAGTGTTGATGAGGATAATATGTTTTGTCTTATGTATATGGACTTTCAAAAGGCCTGTGATCAAATGACATTTCATACACTTGTTATGAAAAGTGGAACACATGGATTAATGTGACAGTGATAATGTGGATATGACACTGACTCATGGACAGAAAGCAGAGAGAAGTGGTGAACAGACATTGTTCAGACTGGGGGAGGGGGAGTATACAGTATTGTGTCTCAGGGGTCCGTATTGGAACTAGCGCTGTTCCTGACATACAAATAGATATATGAATGACATAGACCTTTATGTAAAGAAAAACATAATTTCATGTCTTGCAGATGACATGAAACTTATAACTAAGGGTGGCAAACGTACAGACCACAGAATCATCCAACCTCACAGACCTTGTTTTTTAAAGAATTATTCCGGATTCATATCCAACTACAATTTATTTCTCATTCTAATGTATTTGTGTGTGGTTCTCGTGTCAGTGTCTGCGTGAATGCAGTATATTTTAATTATTTTATTTAGGTTCGATTAAAATTTTGAAATGTAATAAACTTACTTCTAGTTGAAACTCAAGAAAACCTGTCTGATTGGTTCTTTCACGATCACAACAAACACTCACTGAGGTGGTAAGCACGTCCACTGTTAAAAATGAATAAACCTTGTTGTGATCAAATAAACACTAGGACAAATGGGGAGACTGGGACCCATCCTCATCTGGCTTCGACAGACATCTGGAAGCTCCAGTGACCATAACCCAACAACAAACGAGAAATTGGAGTCACAGGGTTACACATCACAGAAACAGTCCCATTGGACCACCGTGTCCACGCCCGCCATCAGGCCTATCTATTCTAATCCCATTTTCCAGCACTTGGCCCGTAATCTTGTACGGTATGGCATTTTAAGTGCTCATCTAAATACATCTTAAATGTTGTTGTGAGGCTTCCTAACTCTTTCACCCCTTCAGGCAGTGTGTTCCAGATTCCAACCACCCTCTGGGTGAAAATCATTTTTCCTCAAATTTTCTCTAAACCTCCTGCCCCTTAACTTAAGTCTTTGCCCATCTGGTTATTGACACTTCTGTTAAGGGAAAAAGTTTCTTCCTATCTCAGCCCTTATAATTTTGTGCACCTCAGTCAGGTCCCCAGTCAGCCATCTCTGCTCTAAGGAAAACAACTCTAGCCTATCCAGTCTCTCTTCATAGCTGAAATTCTCCAGCCCAGGCAACATCCTGCTGAATCTCCACTGCAGCCTCCCCAGTGCAATCACATCCTTCCTATAGTGTGGTGACCAGAACTGTACACAGTACTCCAGCTGTGGCCTAACTGGCGATTTATACAGCTCCATCATAGCCTCCCTGCTCTTACATTCTATAACTTGGCCAATCAAGGCACGTGTCCCATATGCCTTCCTAACCACCTTATCTCCTTGTACTGCTGCTTTCAGTAATCTATAGACAAGTACACCATGGTCCTTCTGACCCTCTGTACTTCCAGGGGTCCTCCCTTCCATTGTATATTCCCTTGCTCTGTTATTGCTCCCAAAATACATCATCTCACATTTCTCAGGATTAAATTCCATGTGCCACTGTTTGCCCATCTTAATAGCCCATCTATATCGTCCTGTTATCTAAGGCTTCCCTCCTCACTATTTTCAACACCGTCAATTTTCGTGTCATCTGCGAACTTACTGATCATGCCTCCTATATTTAAGTCTAAATCATTGATGCATACTACAAACAGCAAGGGTCCCAGCACCGATCCCGGTGGTACACCACTGATCACAGGCTTCCACTCGCAAAAACAGCCCTCAACCATCACCCTCTGCCTCTAGCCACTAAGCCAATTTTGGATCCAATTTGCCAAATTACCCTGGATCCCATGGTCTCTTACCTTCTTAACCAATCTCCCATGTGGGACGTTATCAAAAGCCTTACTGAGGTTCATGTAGACTACATGAACTGCTTTACCCTCATTGACACATCTAGTCACCTCCTCGAAAATATAATCAAGTTTTTTAGACACGATCTCCCCCTGACAAAGCCATGCTGACTATCCCTGATTAATCTCTGCCTCTCCAAGTGGAGATGAATCCTGTCCTTCAGATTTTTTTCCAATAGTTTCCCAACCACTGATGTTAGACTCACTGGCCAGTAATTACCTGGTATATCCCTGCTACCCTTCTTGAATATGGTACCACATTCGCTGTCCACCAGTCCTCTGGTACCCCTCATTTGGCCAGAGAAGTGGCAAAAACAACTGATCCTGAGAAAACAATTACAAATTTCAAAGCAGTTTTATTGTGTTTTCCACTGCTAGAGCACTAAAATATCCACATTCGAAGCCAGTACCATCCGAAGCCAGCGCAAACGAACACGTGAACATACGAATTAAGAGCAGGAGTAGGCCTCTCGGGCCCTCAAGCCTGCCTTGCCATTTAATAAGATCATCACTAATCTGATTTTAACCTCAACTTTAACTTCTCACCTACCTCCGATAACCTGTTACCCCCTTGTTTATCAAGAATCTATCTACCTCTGCTTTAAAATATTTAAAGACTCTGCTTCTACTGCCTTTTGAGGAAGAGAGTTCCAAAATCTCACAACCCTCTGACAGAAAGAAATTCTCCTCTTTCCTGTTTTAAATGGGCGACCCCTTATTTTTAAATAGTGACCACTGGCTCTAGATTCCCTCACAATGGGTAACATCCTTTTCCACATGCACCCTGTCAAGACCCCTCATGATCGTATATGTTCCAGTCAAGTCGCCTCTTACTCTTCTAAACTGCAGCGGACACAATCCTAGCCTGTCCAATCCTTCCTCCAAAGACAATCCACCCAATCCAAGTATTAGTCTCGTCAACCTTTTCTGAACTGCTTACAATGCAGTTACATCATTCCTTAAATAAGGAGACCAGTACTGTACACAGTACTCCAGATGTGGTCTCACCAATGCCCTGGACAGCTAAAGCATAATCTCCCTACATTTGTATTCAATTCCCCTCATGATAATCGATAACATTCTATTAGCTTTCCTAATTACGTGCTGTACCTGCATACTAACCTCTTGCGATTCATGCAGTCGAACACCCAGATCCCTCTGCATCTCAGAGCTCTGCAATCTCTCACCATTTAGATAATATGATTCTTTTTTATTCTTCCTGCCAAAATGGATAAGTTCACATTTTTCCACATTGTACTCCATTTGCCAGATCTTTGCCCACTGACTTCACCTATCTATATTCCATTTTTAACCTCCTGATGTCCTCTTCACAACTTACTTTACTGCCTAACTTTGTGTCATCAGCAAATTTAACAACTATACCTTTGGTCCATTCATCCAAGTCATTTCTATGAAGTGTAAAATGTTGAGGCCACAGCATTGATTCCTGTGTCACACCACTCATTACACCTTGCCAACCAGAAAATGACCCATTTATGCCTACCTTCTGTTTCCTGTGAGCTAGCAAATCTTCTATCCATGCCAATATGTTACCCCCTATACCATGAGCAATAACGTTTGATGTGACACCTTATCAAATGCATTCTGGAACTCTAAGTACAGTACATCCACCTGTTTCCCTTTCTCCACAGCACATGCTACTTCTTCAAAGAAATCGAATAACTTTTGTTAAACATGATTTCCTTTTCAGAAAACCATGTTGACTCTGTCTGATTATCTGATTTTTCTAAGTGTCTGCTATTACGTCTTTAATAATAACGTCTCACATTTTCTGCAAGACAGATATTAAGCTAACTAGCCTGGAGCTTCCTGCTTTCTGTCTCCCTGTCTTTTTGAATAAAGGAGTTCCATTTGCAATAAAGGAGTTACATACAGAGTTAAGTAACTCGGTACAGGTTAACATCCTATCAGTTGAAAAGTTGAGTAACAAATTAAAAGCAAAATACTGCGGATGCTGGAAATCTGAAACAAAAACAAGAAATGCTGGATTCACTCAGCAGGTCTGGCAGCATCTGTGGAAAGTTGAGTAATGTGGCTGGACAGTTAGGGGTTACTCTCCGTCCAAAAGCTCGGAAACCCGAAATCCTAATACCCGTGCGCAACCATTTTTCACTTGAAGCTGAAGACTCACACAGGGTTCGAATTACTAACAGATAGAGTAATGTTAGCTATGGCAAAACTAGAACAGAAGAGACGAGAATTAGAATTCCAGAGAGGGCGAGAAAGAGCAAAGTGAAAGGGAAAAAGTAAGAGTATTCCAGAAGGAGAAGGAAGAAAGGGAGTTGAGGTGGCTCAAACAACTAGGGAAGACCCAATACGCCCAGTGAAGGCACAGCTAGTGAGGGAGCTACCCCGAGATCAGGACCATGCGCCGAGCTCTTAAAGTTCTCCCAGTTCATGAGAAAGTTCAATGAGGAGGATGGCGGAATATTTTGTCACTTTTAAAAAACTTGCAAAGCAGCTGAAATAGCCCGCAGAGAGATGGACACTGTTTTTGCAAAATAAAATAACAGGAAAAGCCCATGAGGTTTATTCACTGTTGCCAGATGAAAGTTCATCAGATTTTGTGATGACTAAAAATGCTATCCTGGGTACATACGAGATAGTACCAGAGGTGTACCAGCAAAAATTCTGAACCCTTCGAAATCGGCTTGGCGAAACTTAGCTCGAGTTTGAAAGAGGTAAGCAGCTTCGGAACAGAGGAACTGGAGTAGGACATTCAGCCCATCGAGCCTGGCCCGCCATTCAATATCATAAGACTGATCATCCACTTCAATGCCTTTTTCCCACAATATCCCCATATCCTATTATGTCACTGGTATTTAGAAAACTGTCAATCTCCACTTTAAACATACACAATGACTGAGATTCCACAGCCCTCTGGGGTAGAGAATTCCAAAGATCACAACCTTCTGAGTAAAGAAATGTCCCCTCAACTCTGTCCTGAGTGGCTTCTCTGTTATTTTAAAATTGTATCTGCTGGTTCTAGACTCCCCAACCAGAGGAAACATTTTACCAGCATCTACCCGGTCTAGCCGTTTCAGTATAATGTATGTTTCAATGAGATCATGGTGGGTGCGTGGAATGCGCTGCCAGCGGTGGTAGTAGAAGCAGATACATTAGGGGCATTTAAGCGATTCTTGGCTAGGTACATGGGCGATAGTAGAATGAAGCATAGGTAGTTACTTAGATCTTGAGTAGGTAAAGGGTCGGCACAACACCGTGGGTCGAAGGGCCTGTACTGTGCTGTACTGTTCTATGTTCTATGACCTCTCGTTCTTTGAAACTCTAGAGAATACAGGCCCAGTTTCCCCACTCTCTCTTCACAGGACAGTCCCGCCATCCCAGGAACAAGTCTGGTGAATCTTCATTGCACACCCTCTATGGCAATAATATCCTTCCTGAGGTAAGGGGACCAAAACTGCACACAGCACTCCAGGTGTGGTCAAACCAAGGTTCTATAAAATTGAAGCAAGGCTTCACTACTCTTGTACACAAGTCCTCTTGTGATAAAGGCTAACAGACCATTAGCCTTCCTAATTGCTTGCTGCACCTGCATGTTAGCTTTCAGTGACTTATTGACAAGGACACCCAGATCCATTTGTACATCTACACTTTCTAATCTCTTACCATTTAAGAAATGCTCTGCGCATCTGCTCCTCCTACCAAAGTGGATAACCTCACATTTGTCCACTTTATATTTCCTCTGCCATGTTCTTGCCCACTCACTAAGTCTGTCCAAATTCCCTTAAAACCGCTTTGCATATTCCTCACAGCATGCATTCGCACTTATTTTGGTATCATCTGTGAACTTGGAAATATTACGTTTGTCCTCATATCCAAATCATTGATAGATGTTGTGAACAGCTTGGGCCCAAGCATTGATCCATGCAGCACCCCACTAGTCGCAGCTGGCTAACGCAAGAATGCTCCATTTATTCCTAATCTCTGCTTTCTGCCTGTTAACCAATCCTTAATGCATACACATATATTATCTCCTATTCCATGTGCTTTAATTTTGTTAACCGATCTCTTGTGGGATACTTTATCGAAAGCCTTCGGAAAATCTACGGACTCCCCTTTACCAATTCGGTTAGTAACATCCTCAATAAAAACTCCAACAGGTTCGTCAAGAATGATTTCCCATTCATAAATCCATGTTGACTATACCCAATCAGATCATTATTATACAAGTGTCCATTTATCACATCCTTGAGAATAGATTCCAGCTTTTTACCAACGACTGATGTAAGGCTAACAGATCCTTAATTTCCGGTTTTCTTTCTCCCTCCCTTCGTAAATAGTGGAGTGACATTTGCTACCTTCCAATCTGCAGGAACCACTGTGGACTCTAGAATTTTGAAAGATGATGATCAATGAACCCACTATCTCCATAGTTACCTCTTTCAACACTCTGAGATGCAGGATATCATATCCTGGGGCCTTGTCAACCTTCAGCCCCATTATTTTCTCCAATGCAACCTTCTTCCTAATACTAATTTCCTTCACGTCCTCATTCTCCCGAGTCCCTTGGATCTCTAATTCTGGGAGATTTCTTGTATCTCCCTCAGTTAGGACAGACACAAGATAATCATTTAGCTTCTCTGCCATTTCTCTGTTCCCCATTATAAATTCTCCTGACTTTGCCGCAATGGACCAACATTTGTCTTAACCAAACGTTTCCTTTTTATGTATATATAGAAGATTTTACAGTCTGTTTTTATGTTTTCTTTTGACCAGTAGATATTGACACTCAAGATAGAGCCCACATATGTAAACCTCAGATCGTTCTCGAGGAGTTCAAAACCTCGCTCTCCCTCCCATTAAAACCCAGGGGTTTTAAAGAGGGGCAAGAGGTTCAAAGAGCCAGGCTGGTTGCTTTGCAGGCTGATGAATTTTCTCTTGTACACAAGGCCTTAACACCAAAGGGAAACACTTCCCTTGTCTCCCCGAAGACCAGAGAATAAAAGGAGGATGATTGGATCACGGCTAGCCATGGGCTAGAAGGAAAAGCTGGACACACGGGGGCCCATCCTCAAGCCAAATAGGACGATACTGAGAGCAGGAGTAATGGCCGACGATCTGTATGTTTCCACTGTAATAAGGCAGATCACCATCGAGCTGAATGATGGAAATGACGGGGAAAACCTGTAGGATTAATCAGAGTCCACTAGATCAGTGCAGGAAAACGGGCCCCGATGGAAAGCACGGCAGATCAGGCTGTGCCTCTAACTGCGGCAGTCAGACCCAGTAAACCTACCACAGAGAGTGCGGGAAAACTTAACAAAATCACCGAGAGTTACCTGGAAATTGTATCCCAAGGAAAAGTGTCCCTATACTCCTCCAATGAGGCAAGCAAGCCCATAGTCATACTGAGGGATACAGGGGCCACCCAATCCCTTCTGCTGGGAAAAGGCATGACCTTCCTCCGAGCGTGCAGTGAATGCTCGAGTGTTAGTGAATGGTATCGGCAGATGGTATATGTCCATACTTTTACATCGGGTGCACTTGGAGTGTGACCAAGTTTCAGTACCGGTAACCATGGAGATTGTACCTAGTTTACCGGTGGATGGGTCGACCTAATCCCAGGTAATAATCTGACAGGGGAAAAGGTGGCAGCCTCCCCAGTAGTTCTCGAGAAATCAAAAGAGGTCAGGGAGAAAGAGCAGTTACAGGGGAAGGTCCCTGACATTCTCCCTGATTGTGTGGTGACTCGGTCCATGGCCAAACAATCCTTTGAACTGACACTGCAGATGGATGAACCTACTGGCTGGTTGTCTGAAACCTTCTTTCGGAAGGTAATGGACCCAAAGGATGTGTTAAACAGATCTTCCTTAGTTGAGGCTCAGCAACAGGACCCAGTGTTAAAAATATATCACAGACTGTCCAAACAAAACTGAAGCAGATGGAGTTGCAGAGTGCTACTATTTAAAGAATGAGGTGCTGATGAGGAAGTGGAGACCTCCTCACAGACCTGTATATGAAGAGTGGACAGTGATTCACCAGATAGTGGTGCCGCTGATGTCCACTTAAAGAAATATTAAGAATGGCCCACGAACTTCCAATGGCTGGGCATGTCGGTGTATGAAAAATCGAAGCCCACATAAGACAGCATTTTGATTGGCCACAACTCCACAAACATGTGGTAGAGTTCTGAAAAACTGGTCACACGTACCAGGTTGTGGGGAAGCCGCAATCTGCAGTTAAACCTTCACCCCTAATTCCCATACCAGCTTTTGGGGAACCCTTCAGCAGAGTGTTGGTGGATTGTGCAGGACAACCGCTGAAAACAATAGAGGGATTACCAGTATCTTCTCACCATTTTGGATGTGGTGACCCGATTCCCAGAGACCATTCTCTGGAACAACTATCTCTGCCAAGGTAGTCGTGGAGGGGCTAACCCAATACTTTACCCGATATGGGCTGCCTGCTGAGATCCAGATGGACCAGGGTAAGCATTTTATGTCTAATCTTTTTGAAACGGTCATGGGTAATCTGGACATAACCCAGCTAAAGTCCAAGGCTTACCAACCACAGTGACAAGGGGCTCTGGAGCGGTACCACCAGACCCTAAAAACAATGATCAGGCCATACTGCTATGAGAAACCCCATGACTGGGACATAGGGCTGGGATTTCTCCTGTTGCCTATCAGGGACTTAACCAATGATTCCACTGGCTCTCGTCTCTTTGAATTAGTTTATGGACACGAGGTGAGAGGTTCACTTAAACTAATCAAGGAGACGTTTTTGGGACAGAGGAATGAGTCTTCCGTGTTAGACCACATTTCCATGCTCTGGGAGCGGCTCAGGGGAGGCTGTGCAATGGCTCAGGAACACCTAAAGATCTCCCAGGCAGCTGTGAAAATGTAAACATAAAGAAATGTCAAGGTTATAACATTTCAGCCCAGAGACCATGTATTGTTACTATTCCCAATGCAGGGTGAATCCCTGAAATCCCGGTTCAGTGGTCCATATCGAGTGGCAAAAGGAATAGCCAGGTAAATTATTTAATTGACACCCCAGACCAAAGGGAAAAAAAGTAAAGGCTGTGGAGGGGACAGACAACTACAGATCTGTCAGACAGTCAGGAGGGAAGGATTGAAAAGAATCGTGAGGACAGGTTAGAGGAGGGCCAGGAGGAATACCAACTGGAATTTCCTATTCTCCGATTAGTCAACCCTGAAATGTTAGATAAATTAATCCCCACACTCTCCTCCTTAAATGCAGGTCCAAGAGGCACCCTAAATAGGCTGCAAGCAGCATTTGTATAAACATGCAATGGCAAGGAAAGGTCCCAAACATGCAAGCCAATGGTGAGGGTGATGCCTCACTTAGTCAAAGTGCCGCAGGAGAGTGCAGTGAAAGCTGGACAGACATCTGCGAACACTAATATCCCAGAGAATATAGGGCAGAGTAGAAAAAAAGATCCTCCCCATAGTAAAGGGAAAAGTGAAGGGAAAATACCCTCAAGTGACCAGCACTTGTGTACCTCCCCAGAAAGCTAAAAGTGAGCTCAGTGTGGATCTACCCACTGAAGAACCCAATGATCAGATCCCAAACCCAAATCGAATCAAACCCAAAAATTTCACAGCAGAACTCAGTAAGAACAAAGGCCCAGAGGAAATCTCAGCCACCTCACTGGGGTTAAAGAAACAAGTTATTACTCATTGTCGGTATAGAGAGAAAGTTTATCAAGGTGCAGGGACCTGAATGGTTAAAGCTTCATTGCAGGAGAGAGAAAAACATATATAGTAGCTGTTGATGCATTGTCCAGGATCGAACCCGACACATAACCATCCCAGAAAAAAACTCCAACACAATTAAATCAGCACAACTGCAACAGAAAATGTCAGCTGCAGTAATTCTAAGATTAATGTGTGAATTTGAAAAGTGATTATTGGGAATAAATGTGTGTTTCCGTCTATTTCTTCCCACAATTCTGCAATGAAATGCTCCTATTATCACATTTGCAGTGTCAAGATAACACAATATGCCAAATGATGAATTTTAATTCATAGATTGGAAACTTACACTAAATATTTAATGGAAAAATCCGACAGTTAAACTTGAAAAAACTGGCAGCCAAGATGGCCACCGCAATTGGCATCTGAAATACTTTTTCACATTCCAAGGCCTACAACAGGAGACACGTCTGATGGGCCTGGACCCAAATCACTGGCTTGTTCTAGCGATTGAATGACCTAAGCTTACAATCATTGACATGGCATACAAGGCCACACTGACACACTGACTTTGAAAGAGCAAACTCCTCCAAGTGTAAATACTGGTATCCTGAACCCTGGGGAGATAGCATTTTCCAACCTTGAATCTCATTATAAGGGTATAGAGAAGACAGTGAGGCAGTCATGAGACCTTCGGCCCATCTCTGTGAAAGCTGTTAGTTTCTGCTGGACAAAGACAGACAAGCCAGTGGTTCAAATCGTGCAGAAGCAGAAGGGTTGTGTCCCTTCTCTCTCTTCAGATAACATCACAAGTTTGAAAACCACATCCGACTGTGGTCCCTCCAAGTCTATATATTACTACACACAGAGACATCAGGGAAAGGAAGACACCTACAAGTCTGCCTCCAAGAAATCCCTGAGCCATGTGGGCCAGCCACAAAGGACACTTCAAATAGCCAAAGACTTCAAGAACACAACTTCAGCCAGAAGACCTCCGAATCGTCCAAACTCACAGAATGAGTATTTTATTTTTATATTTATTCTGGACTCCAATCCAACCATACATTTACTTCTCACTCTGTAATCTATTTCTGTGTGATTCTCGTGTGGATGTTTTTTATTGTTAAGTATAATAAACTCACCTCTTTCGTGTTTCAACTTTCTAAACTCCTCTCAACTTTCTGTAGTATTGAGCTCTCAGTGTCGGATATATGCTTCCCTTTTCTGTCTTATCTTACCATATAGGATCCTTGACATCCATGGGATTCTGGATTTGGCCGCCTCACTCTTTTCCTTTGTGGGAACATGTTTACCCTGAACCTCTTGAATCTCCACTTTGAATGCCTCCCAGTGCTCTGAGACTGATTTACCTTCAAGTCGCTGTTTCCAGTCCACTTTCGCTCCGCGGTTTAGTAAAATTGGCCTTGCCCCAATTAGAACTCTAACTCCTATTCTATGTCTGTACGTTTCCATAGTTATGTTATAACTGACTGAATTATGATCACTCCCACCAAAATGCTCTCCCCTGACATTCCATCCACCTGCCCATCGTCATTTCCTAAAACAAAGTCGAAAACTGCACCCTCTCCTGTTGGACTTTCTGCATGCTGGACAAAAATGTTGTCCTGAATGCACCTCAAGAATTCTGCTCCCTCAATTCTTTTCATGCTAAAATTATCTTCGTTAACATCGGGGTGATTAAAATACCCTACTATTACTGCCCTGTTGTTCTTGCACTGCTCAGAGACTTGCCAACTTATCTGCTCCTCGATTAACCTCTGACTATTGGGCTGTCGAGATCACACTCCCAGCAGTGGTTCCTTAGCTGAATCCATACGGCCTCACTTGATGAACCTTCCAACATATCATCCCTCCTCACAGCTGCAAAAGATTCCTTGACCAGAATTGCCAATCCCCTCCTTTCTTAACCCCCTCCCGATTGCATCTGAAAACCCGGTAACCAGGAACGTTGAGTTGCCATTCCTGTCCCACCTTAAGCCATGTTTCTGTAATAACGATGATATCATACTGCCACATGTCTATCTTTGCCCTCCGCTCATCTGCTTTATTTGCAGCACTCCATACATTGAAATAGATACCCTTGAGCACTGCCAAACCTTTTTTCATTTTCTCACCCTCATTTCCTCTGTCTTCTAGACTCATCCATTAATTTGCCACCTTCCATTTTCATTTCTGATTTTTTCCCAGCTGAGTCTACCCTCAGGTCCCCCACCTCCCTGGTAAACTAGTTTAAACCCTCCCCAACAGCACTAGCAAAACGTTCCGCAAGGAGCCCAGTCCTGGTTCTGTTCACGTGAAACCCGTCCGGCCTGTAAAGGTCCCATCTCCCCCAGAGCCGGTCCCAGTATCCCAGGAATATGAATCCCTCCCTCCTGCATCATCTTTTCAGCCACACATTCGTCTGCCTTATCTTTCTATTTCTATACTAAGTTGCACCTGGCACTGGGAGTAATCTGGAGAATTCTACTTTTTGACTATGTTTGAGGTCCTGCTTGCTAATTTCTTCCCTCGCTCCCGAAATTCTGACTGCAAGACCACATCCCTCTTTCTACCTATGTCGTTGGTTCCCATGTGGACCACGACTTCTGGCTGTTCCCCTCCTCCTTCAAGATGCTCTGCAGTCGCTGAGTGACATCCTTGACCCTGGCACCTGGGAGACAACACACCATCCTGGATTCACGTCTGTGGCCACAGAAACGCCAGTCTGTTCCCCTGACTATTGACTCACCTATCACTATGGCTCTTCCAGTCATCCCTGTATGCCGCTCTGCAGCTTAGCCACCCATGTTGACATGGACTTGCTGTGGCTGCTCTCCCCAGGTGAAGCATCACTTTCCTCAGTATTCAGAACTGAATACCTGTTGGAGAGTGAGATGCACTCAGGGGTCTCCCCCACTACCTGCCTGATAATTTTTGACTGGCTGCTGATCACCCATTCCCACTCTCCCTGCATGCTCTTCAGCAGTGTGGTGACCACATCTATGAACATGCTAAAGCTGAATAAACTGGTATATGAGAAGGAAGAACGTGCAGTGTTCCGGGAAGAAGGCAGGGAATGGGATTAGGTGAATTGTGCATTCGGAGAGCCGGTGCAGACACGACTGGCTGAATAGTTCCTTCTGTGCTGTAATAACACTGTAATGGGGCATCTCAGATGGGTGTAATGGTAGAGAATGGGGGGTCCATGGCGGGAAAGAGAAGTTGTCCGATGGGAACCGGAATCTGAGCAGGGACTCTCCGACAACCTGTCCGGCTGGAAGGCATCCAGGAAATATCCTCCCTGCCTCCTCCTGAGGTGTCCTCCGGATTCCTGGTGCCAATGCCTGTGTCCTCATGATGGTAATGATATGAAGTATGCAGCAGAACACCATTAACTTGGACACCTGCTTCAGTGTGTACTGGAGGACTCCACCCGAGCGGTTCAGACATCGGAAGCATTGCTTCATCACACCGATGGTCTGTTCCACCATGTTCCTGGTGATTCCATTGCTCACATTACACCCATGTTAATGTTGTGAGGTTGGTTGGTGGTGGGATGTAGTTTGGGGGTGTAGAAACATGAGCTGTGTCTAGAGGAGTTTCCTTTGCCTCCGAGAAGCCGCATTCTGGTTCTGCAAGGAGCCCCAGAGTGTTGGGACCGGCTGACTGCTTTAGAATGAAGGTATCCTTGCTGCTGCCAGGATAGTGGACATTCACCAACATGATGTACTGGGCATGCTCACCCACCAACTGTACATTAATGGAGTGAGAGTGCTTCCAGTTCCTGTACCTCTCCCCGTTGACATGGGGGCCCCGCAGAGCTACCTACACCATTAGGAATCCCGCTATCCTGACAAAGCCACGGGATCACTCATCCTGTTTCTCCCTGCTGAGGAAGAAAATGATGACATAAATGGTTACCCTCACCTCCCAGAATTATCAATGGACAACACGCAGGCCTCGCAACCACTGTTCAGTTAGTTTAACATCATTGGTGAGTCAGGTTTTAGAAGCAATAATCAGGGAAAAATCAACACACACTTGGAGAGGTTTGAGTTATTTAAGGATTGTCAGCACGGATTTCTAAAAAGGCAGATCATGCTTGACTGAACGAATTGAATTTATTTCGATGATCTGAGAAGGTTGATGAAGGGAATGTGGTGGATGTTGCATGCATGGATTTTATGAAATTGTTTGATGAACAACCACACAAAAGCTTGGTTAACAAAATTGAAGCTCAGGAATAGCATCCATTTGGATCAAAAATTGTCCAAATGACAGAAAAAAGAGAAATGTGTTAAATGGTTGTTTTTCAGACTGGAGGATGGTAGACAGTGATGTTTCCCAATGGTCAGTGCGAGGAATACTGTGCTTTTTTTTTGCTACATATAAATGACATGGATCTTGGAATACAGAGAAGGATTTGCATTTTTTCTGATGATTGCAATCTTGGAGGATGTCTCAAACCACCTGCAACATGACATAGATCGGCGAGCAGAATGGACAGAGAAGTGGCAGGTAGAACTTAATAAAGAGGAGTGTGATGTGATTTATTTTGTCAGTTGGAAAAGGAAGGCAATATAGACTTAATGACACAGTTCTAAAGATTGTGCAGGAACAGAGGGACCTGGGACTCCATGTGTATTGATCTTTGAAGGTGCCAGGACATATTAGGAGGGTGTTTAGCAAATCATATCAGATATTGGGATTCATCATTAGAGGCAAAGATACAAAATAAGGGAAGTTATGCGGTCCCTTCATAAAGCTTTGGTTAGAGACCAACTCGAGAACTGTGTACAGTTCTGTTCACCACACTGCAGGAAGGATGTGAAAGTCCCTGAGAGGGTGCAGAGGAGATTTACCAGAATGACTCCAGGGATGAGAGTTTAGTTACAAAGTGAGTTTGGAGAAGATGGAGTTGTTCTCCTGGTGTAAAGGAGATTGAGAGAGATTTGATAGAGGTGTACATGATTATGATGGACTTAGATAAGATAGACAAGGAAAAACTGTTCCCATTAACTGATGAAACACAGACTAGGGGACACAGATGGAAGGTTTCGGGTAAGAGATACAGGGGGAAGATGAGGAAGAACCTTTTTACACAGTGGATGGTAATGAGCTGGAACTCACTGCCCATGAGGGTGGTGGAAGCTGAGACAATCAATGATTTCAAAAGGAAACTGGATGGACACCTGAAGGAAATGAACTTGCAGGGATACGGGAATTGAGCGGGGAAGTGGAACTGACTGGATTGTTCCACAGAGAGCCGGCATGCAGGGGCTGAATGGCCTCCTTCTGTGTTGTAAATGACTATCGATTTCTACCACTCTCTGTTGGATATGTCTCCTGCTCCTGCCTGGAACGATCCAGGTACATAGACGTTCAATGAAACTGTGACCTTAACGGCCACTGACAACTCCGTCCTAACCCTGGTGTGAGGCTCTAGGTTGTGTTACAGGAAGTGACACAGCTCTGTGACCACCTCCTTATTGAATCAGAGTCATCTCACACACTGCTCCTGGGTTAGGTGTAGGTAGGAAAAGTGCTCTTGGAAAACCCGGGGTGGGTAGTGCAGAGCCCCCTCCTCCCTCTTTACAGAGCTTCCCCTCTCTGCAGCCTCTGCTCCATTTGTTGCTCATGTGACAGACCCAGTTTCACTGTAACTACAGTCCCCATACCTCGTCCAGAGTTGGGTCACCAAATCTACTGTCCTCCCTGCATGTCTGCAGCAGCTCACAACACAACCTCCAGAAAACCATCCACAGCACCTCCACTAACTTTACAATAGCAGAAGTAAGTCAAAAGCCCCTCACCTGTCAGTTGGATGACTGGTCCTTTTAAATTCATCCTTTGAATGTATGTTCAACTGAGAGTGACTAACACAGGCGGTCATTGGACATGCACTGACCAAGTTTCAGAGAAGTACATCAAAGCTGCTGCTATGATACATTGACATCACTTTCAAATCCACCCTCAAAGGAACAACACATACAAGGTACAATTGAGCTAGAGCCCTGCCCAGCTTGGGACAGTGTGCAGGCCACAGTAGAAGTGGCCGGCTGTGAAGACCACGCGAACAGCACATAGATGACACGACTGGGCTGGAGCACCGCCCAGCATGGGATATTGTGCAGACCGCACTGGAAGTGGCCGGCTGTGCGATTCACATCTCTTTATGAATCACAGCTTCTGTACCGACAGCAACAGTTTTGCTGCAGAGTCTGTGATCCTGGCTCGGGACACATACAGAGGGAAATACATTCACTTTACAAGGAGAACAGAAAAAAGAGTGAAGTCGAAAGATTTGCAGGTTATGTGAAATGGACAGGGGAAAGTGAATAAATGGAGGGGTGAGGCCATGGAGAGATTCAAACACACGAATGAGAATATTAAAATTAAGGTGCTGCCAGACCGGGAGCCAATGGATATCAGTGAGCACAGGGGTGATGGGTGATCGGGATTTGGTGTGAGTTAGGATACAGGCAGCAGAGTTCTGGATGGGCTATGGTTTATGGAGGTTTATAACTGGGACGTGACCAAGATGGAATTGGAATAGTCAACTGTGTATTTAACAGTGATGCGGATGAGGGTTTATGCAGTAGATGGGCTGAGGCAGAGGTGGAGTTGGGTGATATCACAGAGATGGTTTTCAGCAGGGTTGGTGATGGAAAGAATATGGAGATGAACTCAGCTCAGGTTTAAATATAACACAGAAGTTGTAAACTGTCTGGTTGAGCCTCAGATATTGGGCAGGGTGGAGTATGTGCTTCCCAGATAGGGGATGGGGTTTGTGATGGAGACCAATGACACTGGCTTCAGTCTTCCCAAAAATTACATTGCAGAACAGTATTTCAGTAAAACAGGGTTTACAGATCTCCTAGTCTGAAATAGAGACAGCAACAGCAGCAAAGATGAGAGAGTAAATGACAAGAACTGTAATACAGTTCACAATGGTTTGTTGATCTAATAGCTGGAGATATTCACCAGGCATACAACGGCAGCAAGAAGGGCAGAGTAAATTACAGGAGCAGTAATGCAGTCAAACATGGTTTAAAGAATTAATAGCTAGATAGAGAGACTTCCCAGGCACACCAATAATAGCCAGGATGGGATCGTAAATGTATTGAATAATCTTCAGTGCGAGATAGATACGAGTGTTTAATGAGTACCGATCATAATATGTAGAAAGAGAGTAAAGATCCGAGGATAAACTCCTGTCCATTGTTGTAACATTCCAATCTATTGTTCTCAGATTCTGACCCATTGTTGTAACATTCCAGTCTTTTGGTCTCAGATTCTAACCTATCCACTCTCTATCTCTCTGGAGCAGCTGATCTCTGTAAGTGCCGGGGCTGATGTTCCCACTGACACTGTGGGATAACACATTGAAAGAATCCCCTTATTAATAGGAGATGGAAAACGTCCAGTGACACAATTAGGGCCCATGGAGACTGACATTAATTACAGTCACGGAACAAACAGATTCAGTTAACCCTTTTCAATCCAACACTTTTGTACCACAATAAAGTTGAATATTTACCCAGTCTGGATGGGATGTATGGGGGTTGCTGAGGGAAGCAATGGTGGAAATAGCCGAGGCACTGGCCAGAATCTTCCAATCCCCCTTGGATATGGGCGTGATGACAGATTTCCACAGGCTCACCACTCTTTGGGTGAAGAAACATCTCCTCATCTCAGTCCTGAAGGTTTTACCCCATATCCTTAGACTATAACTGTGGTTCGGGAGTCCCCCACCATCGGGAACATCCTTCCTGCATCTACCCTGTCAAGTCATGTTGGAATTTTATCGGTTTCGATGAGATCCCTCCTCACTCTTCTGAATTCCAGTGAATATAGTCCTAACCGACTCAATCTCTCCTCATACGACAGTCCTACCACCCCAGGAATCAGTCTGGTAAAACTCTACTGCACTCCCTCGATAGCAAGAACATCCTTCCTCAGATAAGGAGACCAAAACTGCACACAATATTCCAAGTGTGGCCTCACAAAGGCCCTGTATAATTGCAGCAAAACATCCCTGCTCCTGTACTCGAATCCTGTCTCTATGAAGGCCAACATACATTCTCCTTTTTCTACCGCCTGTTGCACCGGCATGCTCACCTTCAGTGACTGGTGTACGAGAACACCCAGGTCTCGCTGCGTATTCCCCTCTCTCAGTTTATAGCCGTTCAGATAATAATCTGCCTTTCTGTTTTTGCTAGTAAAGTGGATAACTTCACATTTATCCACATTATACTGCATCTGCCGTGCATTTGCCCACTCACTCAACTTGCCCAAATCACCCTGAAGCCTCTCTGCATCCTCCTCACAACTCACCCTCACACTCAATTTTGTCTCATCTGCAAATTTGGAGATATTACATTTAGTTTCCTCATCTAAATCATTAATATATATTGTGAATCGCTGGGGTCCTAGCTCCGATCCCTGCGGCACCCCACTAATCACTGTCTGACATTGAGAAAATGATCCGTATGTTCCAATGCTTTGTTTCCTGTCTGCCAACCAATTTTCTATCCGTCGCAATATACTACCCCCAGTCTCGTCCACTTTAATTTTACATGCTAATCCCTTACGTGGAACTTTGTCGAGAGCCTTCTGAAAGTGCAAATAAACCACACCCACTGGCTCCCCCACATCAACTCTAATGGTTACATCATCGAAGAATTCTAGCAGATTTATCAAGCATGATTTCCCTTTCATAAATCCATGCTGACTCTTCCCGATTCTCCTGTTCTCTAAGTGCTCTGCTGCAAAATATTTAATAATGGACTCCAGGATTTTCCCCACGACCGATGTCAGGCTGAATGGTCTATAATTCCCTACTTTCTCTCTACCTCCCATTTTTAATAGTGGTGTAACATTAGCTACCTTCCAATCTGTAGGAACTATTCCAGAGTCTATAGAATCTTGGAGGATGACCACCAATGCATCCACTATTTCTAGGGCCACAACCTTAAGTACTCTGGGATGTAGATTACCAGGCCCTGGGGATTTATCGGCCTTCAATTCCATCTCCTTCCCCAACACCATTTCTCCACTAATACTGATTTCTTTCAGTTCCTCTCTCTCACTAAACCCTGTATTTACCAACATTTCTGGTATGATATTTGTGTCCTCCTTTGTGAAGACAGAACTAAAGTATGCATTTAGTTGGTCAGCCATTTCTTTGTTTCTCAGAATACATTCCCCTGTTTCTGACTGTAACGGACCTACATTTGTCTTCGCCAATATTTTCCGCTTCACATACCTTTACAGACAGTTTTTATGTTCCCCGTAAGCTTACTCTCATACTCCATTTTCCCCTTCTCAATCAATCCCTTGGTGCTCCTTTGCTGAATTTTAAACTGCTCCCAATCCTCAGGTCTGTTGTTTTTTCCTGGAAAATGTATATGCCACTTCCTTGGATCTAATGCTATCTCTAATTCTCCTTGTCAGCCATGATTTGGCTCCCTTTTTCGTTTTACTTTTGCGCCAGACAGGAGTAAACAATTGTTGCAGTTTATCCATGCGCTCTTTGAATGTTTGCCATTGCCTATCCAGGGTCATCTCTTTAAGTAACGTTTCCCAATGTATCATCGACAGCTCATGCCTCATACCTTCGTAGCTTACATTATTAAGATTCACGACCCTAATCTCAGAATCAACTAGGTTACTCTCCATCATGATGAAGAATTTTATCATATTATGGTCGCTCATCCCCGAGGGATCTCGCACAACTAGATTGTCAATTATTCCTCTCTCATTACACAATAACAAGTCTAGGATGGCCTGTTCTCCAGTTGGTGCCTCAAAGAATTGGTCCTGAAAACCATTCCGTATATTCTCCAGGAATTCCTCCACAATGTATTGTGACCAATTTGATTTACCCAATCTATATGCAGATTCAAGAAACCCATAATTACAGATGTTCCTTTATCGCATGCGTCTCTAATTTCCTGTTCAATGCCATTCCCAAATTCAGCACTACAGTCTGGGGGTCTATATACAACCCCCACTAAGGTTTTTTGCCCCTTAGTGTTTGTCAACTCAACCCATACATATTCGACATCGTCAGATCTAATATCCTGCCTCACTATTGCGTTCATTTCCTCTTTAACCAGCAATTCAACTCCACCAAGGGTGGAGATAGGCCGTTTTAGTGATGGTGTGAATATTTGGTAGGAAACTCATCTCAAGGCATCTCAAGGTGAACTATGTAACCAAGTATGTGAACAGTTTCTGTTAGTCTCAAACATTTACAAAGGAGAGGAATGAAGTGTGTAACAAGGAAATGTTTGGAGCAGAGACAGAAAACAATGACTTCAATCTTCTCAATATTTAATTGGAATTGCAGAAGTGTGAGGTAATACATCTTGAAAGGATGAATGAGGAGAGACAATACAAGTTAAATGGTGTAACTATAAAGATGGTGAAATAACAGAGACACCTGGGGTGTTTGTACACAAATCTCTGAAGGTGGCAGGAAAGTTTAACTAGACATTTAATAAATATATGGGATCTAGGGTTTATAAATAGAGGCAAAAAGAACAAAAGCAAGGACATTATGTAAAACATATATAAAATACTAGTTCAGCTGCACCTGGAGTCTTGTGCCGAATACTGGGAACCACACTTTAGGAAGGATATGAAGCCTTCAGAGAGGGCACAGAACTGTTTTACTAGAATTTGTCCAGGCATGAGGGATTACAGTTGTGCAGCTGGGGTTGTTCTACTTCGAGCAGGGAACTTTCAGAAGATATTTGACTGAGGTGTTTAACATTAGGAAGGGTTCAGATAAATGAAATAAAGATAAAATGTTTCCACTTTCCAAGGGGCCGTTAACCAGAGACACAGATTTAAGGCGATTGATAAAAGAAGCAGATATGAGGATTTTTGTTTCTGAGTGGTTTGGATTTGGGAGGCACTGTGTGATAGGCTGATGGATACAGAGTCAATAATAGATCCCAAAAGGGAATTGGATAAATATCCGAAGCAGAAATAAATTCAAGAATATAGTGAATGAGCCAGGGAGTGGGACTAACTGGATTGCTCTTTGAAAGGGTCAGCACAGACTTGATGGGCCGAATGGCGTCATTCAGTCTAATCTATTCTATGATTCTATGATTGCTCCTGCCTGTACTTTCACAATATTCCGATCCTTTCAACATGCGTTTGAGAAAGTACCACATAACAACGGCACAGGTAGGAAGAGAGATGGGGATTTAAGACAGAAATTCAGGGAGCTAGGGTGGAAGCTGAGAGCGAGAACAAACACAGTTGTTATCTCTGGGTTGTTGCCCGTGCCACGAGATAGCGAAGCGAGGAATAGGGAGAGAGAGGAGTTGAACACGTGGCTGCAGGGATGGTGTAGGAGGGAGGATTTTGGTTTCCTGGATAATTGGGGTTTTCCTGGAGTAGGTGGGACCTCTACAAACAGGATGGTCTTCACCTGAACCAGAGGGGTACCAATATCCTGGGGGGGAGATTTGCTAGTGCTCTTCGGGGGGGTTTAAACGAATTCAGCAGGGGAATGGGAACCTAAATTGTAGTTCCAGTGTACAGGATGTTGAGAGTAGTGAGGTCAGGGATAAGGTGACCAGGACGCAAGAGGGCACTGGCAAGTAAGAACCTGGTTTAAAGTGTGTCCACTTCAACGCCAGGAGCATCCGGAATAAGGTGGGTGAGCTTGCAGCATGGGTTGGTACCTGGGATCTCGATGTAGTGGCCATTTCGGAGACATGGGTAGAGCAGGGGCAGGAATGGATGTTGCAGGTTCCGGGATTTTGATGTTTCAGGAAGAACAGAGAAGATGGTAAAAGAGGGGGGGGGTGGGTGGCATTGCTAATCAAGGAGAGTATGACAGCGGCAGAAAGGACGTTTGAGGACTCGTCTACTGAGGTAGTGTGGGCCGAGGTTCGAAACAGGAGAGAGGTCACCCGGTTGGGAGTCTTCTATAGACCTCCGAATAGTTCAAGAGATGTAGAGGAAAGGATAGCGATGATGATTCTCGACAGGGGCGAGAGTAACAGGGTAGTTTTTATGGGGGACTTTAACTTTCCAAATATTGACTGGAAATACTATATTTCGAGTACTTTAGATGGGTCAGTTTTTGTCCAGTGTGTGCAGGAGGGATTTCTGACACAGCATGGAGACAGGGCAACCAGGGGCGATGCCACATTGGATTTGGTACTGGGTAATGAACCCGGCCAGGTGTTGGATTTAGATGTAGCTGAGCACTTTGGTGATCGTGATCACAATTCGGTTAGGTTTACCTTAGCGATGGGCAGGGACAGGTATATACCGCAGGGCAAGAATTATAGATGGGGGAAAGGAAATCATGATGCGATTAGGCAAGATTTAGGATGCGTAGGATGGGGAAGGAAACTGCAGGGGATGGGCACAATAAAAATGTGGAGCTTATTCAAGGAGCAGCTACTGCGTGTCCTTGATAAGTATGTACCTGTCAGGCAGGGAGGAAGTTGTCGAGCGAGGGAGCCGTGGTTTAATAAAGCAGTTGAAGCGCTTGTCAAGAGGAAGAAGAAGGCTTATGTTAGGATGAGGCATGAAGGCTCAGTTAGGGCGCTTGAGAGTTACAAGCGAGCCAGGAAGGATCTAAAGGGAGAGCTAAGAAGAGCAAGGAGAGGACACGAGAAGTCATTGGCGGATAGGATCAAGGAAAACCCTAAGGCTTTCTATAGGTATATCAGGAATAAAAGAATGACTAGAGTTAGATTAGGGCCAATCAAGGATAGTAGTGGGAAGTTGTGTGTGGAATCAGAGGAGATAGGGGAAGCGTTAAATGAATATTTTTCGTCAGTATTTACAGTAGAGAAAGAAAATGTTGCCGAGGAGAATACTGAGATTCAGACTACTAGGCTAGATGGGTTTGAGGTTCACAAGGAGGAGGTGTTAGCAATTTTGGAAAGTGTGAAAATAGATAAGTCCCCTGGGCCAGATGGGATTTATCCTTGGATTCTCTGGGAAGCCAGGGAGGAGATTGCAGAGCGTTTGTCCTTGATCTTTATGTCGTCATTGTCGACAGGATTAGTGCCGGAAGACTGGAGGATAGCAAATGTTGTCCCCTTGTTCAAGACGGGGAGTAGAGACAGCCCTGGTAATTATAGACCTGTGAGCCTTACTTCGGTTGTGGGTAAAATGTTGGAAAAGGTTATAAGAGACAGGATTTATAATCATCTTGAAAAGAATAAGTTCATTAGCGATAGTCAGCACGGTTTTGTGAAGGGTAGGTCATGCCTCACAAATCTTCTTGAGTTTTTCGAAAAGGTGACCAAACAGGTGGATGAGGGTAAAGCAGTGGATGTGATGTATATGGATTTCAGTAAGGCGTTTGATAAGGTTCCCCACGGTCGGCTATTGCAGAAAATACAGAAGTATGGGGTTGAAGGTGATTTAGAGCTTTGGATCAGAAATTGGCTAGCTGAGAGAAGACAGAGGGTTGTGGTTGATGGCAAATGTTCATTCTGGAGTTTAGTTACTAGTGGTGTACCGCAAGGATCTGTTTTCGGGCCACTGCTGTTTGTCATTTTTATAAATGACCTGGATGAGGGTGTAGAAGGGTGGGTTAGTAAATTTGCGGATGAAACGTAGGTCGGTAGAGTTGTGGATAGTGCCGAAGGATGTTGTAGGGTACAGAGGGACACAGATAGGCTGCAGAGCTGGGCTGAGAGATGGCAAATGGAGTTTAATGCGGAAACGTGTGAGGTGATTCCCTTTGGAAGGAGTAACAGGAATGCAGAGTACTGGGCTAATGGGAACATTCTTGGTAATGCAGATGAACAGAGAGATCTTGGTGTCCAGGGACATAGATCCCTGAAAGTTGCTACCCAGGTTAATAGGGCTGTTAAGAAGGCATATGGTGTGTTAGCTTTTATTAAAAGGGCATCGAGTTTCGGAGCCACGAGGTCTTGCTGCAGTTTTACAAAACTCTGGTGAGACCGCACCTGGAGTATTGCGTGCAGTTCTGGTCACCACATTATAGGAAGGATGTGGAAGCTTTGGAAAGGGTGCAGAGGAGATTTACTTGGATGTTGCCTGGTATGGAGGGAAGGTCTTATGAGGAAAGGCTGAGGGACTTGAGGTTGTTTTCGTTAGAGAGAAGGAGGAGGAGAGGTGACTTAATAGAGACAAAAAAGATAATCAGAGGGTTAGATAGGGTCGATAGTGAGAGTCTTTTTCCTCGGATGGTGATGGCAAACACGAGGGGACATAGCTTTAAGTTGAGGGGTGATAGATAGAGGACAGATGTTCGAGGTAGTTTCTTTACTCAGAGAGTAGTAGGGGCATGGAACGCCCTGCCTGCAACAGTAGTAGACTCGCCAACTTTAAGGGCATTTAAGTGGTCATTGGATAGACATATGGATGAAAATGGGATAGTGTCGGTCAGATGGTTTCACAGGTCCGCGTAACATCGAGGGCTGAAGGGCCTGTACGGCGCTGTCATGCTCTAATTCTTTTTCTTATAACAGCCATGTTTCCAAATTAGAAACACATGAGATTAAAGGACCAATATCAGGCGTGACTCAGTTTGTAGCTCTCTCCCCTTTCAGTCACAAGCTTCTAGGATCAAGTGTCACTGCAGGACTTGATCACAAGAATCAATGCTGACATTGCAGTGCAGTATTGAGGGTGTGTTGCACTGTCAGAATTGCAGTCTATCGAATGAAACTTTAAACCAAGTTGCAGTCTGTCCTCTCAGGTGGATAGTAAAGATCCCACCGCACTATGTAGAAGCAGAACAAGGGAATTATTCCCGGTGTCCTGGTCAATATTTCTCCTTCAATCAACATCACAAAAACTGATCTGATCATTATCACATTGCTGCTTGTGGGATCTTGCTGTTCAGAAATTGTCTGCCCTGTTTCCTACATTACAAGTGTGACTACACTTTAGAAAGTCCTCATTTGTTGTCAATCACTTTTGGACATGCAGTCGTCATTCTGGGCGCTACATCAATGAAAGTCTTTTATTTTCAATGGCAGCATGCAGGAAATAAGCTCAGTGACAGAAAGCAGGCAGTAGTGGAGAATGGTTATTGTTCAGTCTGGAGGGAAGTGCACAGTGGGTTTCCCCACGGTCACTGTTGGGATTACTGTTGCTGTCTGTTAATGCAACGGGCTTGTGTACAGAGGGGATAATGTCAAAGTTTCCAGATGACAGAAAAGTTGGAAATGTTAATACACAGTGAGAAGGATAGTAACAGACTTCAGGATGATGGAGACTGACTGGTGAAATGGGAAGGAACATGGCAGATATAATTTAAGTGATATGTTTTTGCAGGAAGCGTAAGGGAAGGCAATATAAACAAATGGGTATTGTTTAAATGAGGAGACAGGAACAGAACAACTTGGAGTGTATTCACACAGATCTTTGAAGGTCGCACGAAAAGTTGAGAATATTATTCACCGATGTTCAAACTTATGACAGAGGCCAGGTAGAAAATTCTATTGAGAACCAGGCTGAATATAGAGGGTCCAGAGGGGAAGTGAAAAAGCAAATAACAGAAGCAAAGAGAGATCATGAAAAGAGACTGGCAGCTAGCATAAAAGAAAATTCCAATGTTTTATGCAAACATATAAATAGTAAAAAGGGTAGTATAAGGAGGAATGAGGCTGACTCAGCACCAGAAATGGGATTTACACATGGAGGCAGAGGGCATAGCTGAGGTACTAAATAAATACTTTGCATCTGTCTTTAACAAGGAAGATGATATGGAATCCTGTCCTTTATTAGTCGAGGTATAGAATATAAGAGTAGAGAGGTTATGCTGGAACAGTAATACTCATTGCTTAGGCCACAACTTGAGTACTGTGTGCAGTTCTGGTAACCTCATTGCAGAAAGGATGTAATTGCACTGGAGAGTGTACTGAGGAGATTTATGAGGATGTTACCAGGACTGGAAAAGTGCAGCTATGAGGAAAGATTGGGTAAGCTGAGCTTGTTCTCCTTGGAACAGAGAAGGCTGAGGGGAAATCTGATTGAAATGTACAAAATGTTGAGGGGCCTGGTTAGAGTGGAGGTGAAGGGTCTATTCTCCTTAGCAAAGAGGTCAGTGACAAGGGGGCATAGATTTAAAGTGATTGGTAGGAAGATTATAAGTGAGCTGCGGATTTTATTTTTCACCCAGCGGGTGGTCAGAGTCTGGAACTCACTGTCCGAAAGGGTAGTTGAGGCAGAAACCCACAACTCATTCAAAAGGTGTCTGGATAGGCACCTCAAGTGCTGTAATCTATCAAATGCTGGAAGTTAGGATCGGAATGGATGGATCGTTTTTAAGACAGCATAGACACGATGGGCCAAGTGGTCTCTCTATGTGCCATAAACTTTCTATGGTTCTAAAATGCAACCCAGGCAATATTGAAAGAGGAGGTAAGTCAGACACTAGTGGGGTTTAAAATTGATGAAGAGGAAGTATAAGATAGGCTGTCTGGACTTAAAGTGGACAAGGCACCAGGACCAGATGGGATGCACCCAAGGATACTGAGGGAAGTGAGGGTGGAAATCACAGAGGCACTGGACATAATTTTTCAGTCTTCCTTGGACTCGGGGTGATGCCAGAGGACTGGAGAATTGTAAACGTAACACCCTTGATCAAAAAAGGGTGTAAAGATCAACCCAGCAACAACAGGCCAGTCAGTTTAACTACAGTGGTGGGAAAACTTCTAGAAAAAATAATTTTGGGCAAAATCAATAATCACATGGACATATGCGAGTTAATTAAGCAAGCCAGCATGGATTTCTTAAGGGAAAATCATGTTTAACTAACTTGATGGAGTTTTTTGAAGTGGTAACAGAGAGAGTTGATAAGGGTAATGCTGTTGATGTGGTAAACATGGATTTTCATATAACAGTCTATTCAGTTTCAATGGAACCTGCCTCCACCACACTCAGGCAGTGCATTCCAGACATTTAACCACGCACTGCGTGCAAAAACATTTTAACACAGTGCCACACAACAGACCTGTGAGCAAACTTGCAGCTCATGGAATAAAAGGGACGGGGGTTGCAACATGGATACGAAATTAGCTGAGTGACAGGAAACAAAGATTAGTGGTTAATAGATGTGTTTCAGGCTGGAGGAAGGTTTGTGGTGGAGTTCCCCAGGGATCAGTGTTAGGATCCTTTTTTTTCCCTGATATATATTAATGACCGAGACCTTGGTGTACAGGTAACAATTTCAAACTTTACAGATGATATGAAACTGGAAGCATTGTGAACTGTGAGGAGGATAGTGAAGAACTTCAAAAGGACATTGAAATGTTGCTGGAATGGGCAGACAGGTGGCAGATGAAGTTCAATGCAGAGAAACGTGAAGTGATTCATTTTGGTAGGAAGAACATGGAGAGACAATGTAAAATAAAGGTTACAATTCTAAAGGGGGTGAAGGAGCAGATCGACCTGGGTGTATATGTGCATAAGTCATTGAAGGTGGAAGGACAGGTTGAGTGAGCATTTAAAAAATCATATAATCCCCTAGGCTTTAATAATAGGGACATAGAGTACAAGAGCAAGGATGCTATATTGAACTTGCATAAGACGCTACTTCGGCCTCAGCTGGAGTATTGCATCCAGTTCTGGACACCACACTTGAGGAAAGACGTGAGGGCATTGGAGAGAGTGCAGAAAAGATTCACGAGAATGATTCCCAGGATGAGGAATTTCAGTTATGAAGATAGATTGGAGAAGTTAGGACTGTTTTCCTTGGAGAAGGCTGCGAGTTGATTTATTAGAGGTTTCAAAAATCATGATGTGTCTGGACAGAGTAGACAGAGAGAAACTGTACCCACTCGTGAAAGGATCAAGAACGAGAGGGCACAGATTTAAAGTAATGGGTAAAAGGTTCAAAGACGACATGAGGAAACGACACACAGTGAAACAGGGTCTTGAATGCACTGCCTGAGAGTGTGGTGGAGGCAGGTTCAACTGAGGCTGAATAGACTTTAATCTGAGAAGGAAGAGTGTGCAGGTTACATGGAGAGTGCAGGGAACGGCATTCGGTGAATTGTTCATTCAGAGAGCCAGTGCAGACACGAAAAGCTGAATTGGTCCTTCTGTAATGTATTAATTCTGATTGTTTCATAGCAGGATGGTGACCAAGAGCTGTGATGAGGCGTCTCAGATGGGTGTAATGGTGGAGAATGGGGGATCCATGGAGGGAAAGGGAAGTTGTCCTATGGGAGCTCGAATCTTAGCAGGGTCTCTCCGACAGCCTGTCCGGCTGGAAGGCATCCAGGAAATATCCTTCCTGCCTCCTCCTCCTGAGGTAGCCTCCGGATTCCTGATGCCAATGCCTGTGTCCTCATGATGGTGATGATGTGAAGGGTGCAGCAGAACACCATGAACTTTGACACCTGCTCCAGTGTGTACTGGAGGGCTCGCCCCGAGCGGTTCAGATATCAGAAACATTGCTTCATCACACCGATGGTCTGTTCCACCATGTTCCTGGTGACTCCATTGCTCTCATAATGCACATGTTAATTGTGTGAGGTTGGTTGGCGGTGGGGGTGGTTTGAGGATGTAAAAACATGAGCCGTGTCTAGAGGGGGGTTTATTTGTCTCCGATGAACCACATTCTGGTTCTGCATGGAGCCCCGAAGTGTTGGGACCGGCTGACTGCTTCAGAATGAAGTTATGGTGGCTGCTGCCGGGTTAGTGGACATGCTCACACACCAACTGTACATTAATGGAGTGAGAGTTCGTTCAGCCCCTGTACCTCTCCCTGTTGATATGGGTTCCGGCAGAGCCACCTACACCATCAGGAATCCCGCTATCCTGACAAAGCCACTGGATCTCACATCCAGCTTCTCCCTGATGAGGGAGAAAATGATGAGATAGATGGTCACCCTCACCTCACTGAATTATCAATGGACAACACACAGTCCTCGTAACTACTGATCAGTTAGTTTAACATCAGTGGTGAGTATGGTTTTAGAAAGAATAGTCAAGGGAAGACACTATCAATCCTTAATTAAGGATTGTCAGCATGGATTTTTTTAATAGGAAGATCATGTTTTACTAATCTAATAGAATTGTTTGATGATGTATCAGATAACAATGATGAAGGGAATGTGGTGGATGCTGTTTATGAAGGTTTTCTTTTAAAGCGTTTGATAAGGTGCCACATAAAAGGCTGGTGAACAAAACTGAGCTTCATGAAATTGAAGGGTCGGTGTCCAATTGAATCAAAAATTGGCTTCAGGACAGAAAACAGAGAATTGTTTGAAATGTGTGTTTTTCAGACTGGAGAATGGTAGATAATGGGTGTTCCCCGAGGATCAGTGCCAGGAACTCTGCTTCTTTTGTTATACATAAATGACTTCGATCTTGGAATTCAGAGTGGAGTCTCACAATTTGCCGATGATACCATATTTGGAGGACAGGCAAACAGTGAGGATGATACAAACTGCCTGCAACAGGACACGGATAGAAAGGCAGAATGGGCAGAGAAGTGGCAGATCGAATTTAATACACAGGAGTGTAAGGTGATGAATTTTGGCAGAAGGGATAGTGTCAGGCGATGCAGACAGAATGGTATAGTTCTTCAGTATGTGCAGGAACAGACGGACCTGTGTGTGGATGTGTATAAATCTTTGAAGGTGGCAGGACATATTGAGAGAGTGATGAAAAAGCATATGAGACCTCGGGATTCATAAATAGAGGAATAGAGTACAAAAGCAGGGAAGTTATGCTTAAAATGTATACAGCTCTGGTTAGGCCCCAAGTGGGGTATTGTGACCAGTTCTGTTCACCACACTTTAGGAAGGATGTGAGGGCCATTGAGAGGGTGCAGTGGATATTTACCAGAATGGTTCCAGGGATGGGGGATTTTAGCAACAAGGTTAGTCTGGAAAAAACTGGGACTGTTCTCCCTGGAGTAAAGAAGATTGCAGGAATATTTACTAGAAGTGTGCAAGATTGTGACAGAATCACAGAAAATCACAGATTTATTGCAGCACAGAAGGAGGCCATTCGGCCCATCATATCTGCACCGGCTCACTGAGTGAGCAATTCACTTAGTGCCTATTTCCCATAACGCTGTACATTATTCCTTTTCAGGTTACTATATAATTCCCTTTCCAATGCCTGAAGTGAACCTGCCTCCATCACACTCTCAAACAGTGCAATCCAGAACCTAACCACTCACTGAACAAAAATGTTTTCCTCATGTTCGCATTGTTTTCTTTAAACAAGTACATTAAATCTGTGCCCATCCATTTTTGATCCTTTGACAAGTGGGAACAGTTTCTCCCCACCTAATCTGTCCAGACCCCTCATGATTTTGACACGTTTAGATAAGATAGACAAGGAAAAACTGTTCCCATTAACTGATGAAGCACAGACTAGGGGACACAGATGGAAGGTTTTGGGTAAGAGTTACAGGGGGGATATGAGGAAGAACTTTTTTACACAGTGGATGGTAATGAGCTGGAACTCACTGCCCATGAGGGCGGTGGAAGCCGAGACAATCAATGATTTCAAAAGGAAACTGGATGGACACCTGAAGGAAATGAACTTGCAGAGATACGGGGATTGAGCGGAAGAGTGGGAAAGACTGGATTGTTCCACAGAGAGCTGGCATGGAGGGGGCGAATGGCCTCCTTCTGTGTTGTAAATGACTCCATCACTCTCCGTGACTCTACGTTGGATATGTCTCCTGCTCCTGCCTGGGAAGTTCCAGATACATCGACGTTCAATGAAACTGTGACCTTAACGACCACTGACAGCTCCGTCCTCACCCTGGTGTGAGGCTCCAGGTTGTGTTACAGGAGGTGACACAGCTCTCTGAACAGCTCCTTATTGAATCAGTCACCTCACACACCGCTCCTGGGTTAGGTGTAGGTAAGAAAAATGCTCTTGGAAATCCCGGGGTGGGTAGTGCAGAGCCCCCTCCTCCTCCCTCTTCACAGAGCTTCCCCTCTCTGCAGCCTCTGCTCCATTTGTTGATCATGTTACAGACCGAGAGACACTGTAACTACAGTCCCCATACCTCGTCCAGAGTTGGGTCACCAAATTCTCTGTCCACCCTGAATGTCATCAGCAGCTCACAACACAACCCCCAGAAAACCACCCACAGCACCTCCACTAACTTTACAATAGCAGAAGTAAGTCTAAAGTCCCTCACCTGTAAGTTTTATTCCTGGTCCTTTTAAATAACACTGGAGGGGGTTCCTCGTGCTGCTGAATGTATGTTCAGCTGAGAGTGACTAACACAGGTGGTCAGCGGACATGCACTGACCAGGTTTCAAAGTCACACATCAAAGCTGCTGGAATGGCTGATTGACATCATATTCAATTCCCTCCTCACAATACAGACACACACAAGTTACACCCACACTAGCACCCCGGCCAGCCTGATTCCTGCACAATGTGCTGGATGTGACCGGCAGTGCAGCTCACACCATTTAATGGATCCAAATTTCCACAGCACCAGTGGAGCTGGAGAGATGAAATGTGTGGTCAGGGAGAGAGACAGAGGGAAAGAAACTCACTTTAAAAAGGGAATTAGAAAAATACTTTAAGATGAACACATTTCAGGAATATTGGAAATGGACAGACGATTGGGGTAATGAGAGGGACGAGGCCGTGGAGGGATTTTGTCGTAGAGACACAGCACTGAAACAGTCCCTTCGGCCCACTGTGTCTGTGCTGACCAACAACCACCCATTTATACTAAACTTGCATTAATCCCATTATTCGTAACACATCCCCACCATTCTCTTACCACCTACCTACACTTGGGATAAATTACAATGGCCAATGTACCTATCAACCTGCAAGTCTTTGGCTGTCAGGAAACCAGAGCACCCTGCAGAAACCCACGCGGTGAAAGGGAGAACTTGCAAACTCCGCACAGGCAAATTCGAACCTGTGTTGGTGGAGCTGTGAGGCTGTGGTGCTAACCACTATGCCACCAATTCTATCGCATGGTTGGAATATTAAAATAAAGGTGTTACTGGACCAAAAGCCAATGTAGGCCAGTGAGCACAGAGATGTTGGGTAAACAGAATTTAGTGTAAATTAGAAGATGACAGCAGAGTTTTGGATGGCCACAAGGTTACAGAGAGTAGAATGTGGGAGACAAGCCAGGAGTGTGTTAGAATAGTCAAATCTCGAGGTAACAAAGGCATGGTTGAGGGTTTCAGCAGTCGATGAGCTCAGCTCTCTCTCTCTCTCTATCTCTCTCTTTCTCTGTCTCTCTCGCTCTCTCTCTCTGTCACCCTCACTTTCTCTATCCCATGCTGAGAATCTTAAATGTTTCAATTAAGTCGCCCCTTACTCTTCTAAACTCCAGCTGATATAAGCCTAGCCTGTCCAGCCTTTCCTCATAAGGCAGTCCGCCCATATTAGTCTAATAAACCTTCTCTGAACTGCTTACAACGCATTTACATCCTTCCTGAAATATGGAGACCAGTACTGTACACAGAACTCCAGATACTGTCTCACCAATGCTCTCCCTACCTTTGCATTCAATTCCACTCACAATAAATGATAACATTATATTAGCTTTCCTAATTACTTGCTGAACCTGCAGAGTAACCTTATGCAATTCATGCATCAGGACACCCAGATACTCCTGCATCATAGAGTTCTGCAATGCCTCACCATTCAGATAATATGCTTAGTTTTATTTCCTACCAATATGGACAATTTCACATTTCCCCACATTATACTCCATTTCCCAGATCTTTGCATTCTCGCTCAATCTATCTCTGTCCCTTTGTAGCCTCCTTATGTCCCCTTCAGATCTTTGTGTCTTCAACAAATTTAGCAACCACACCCTCGGTCCGTTCATCCAAGTCATTTATATAAAAAAAGGTTGAGGACTCAGCACTGATCTCTGTGGCACACCACTCGTTACATCCTGCCAACCAGAAAATTACCCATTTATGCCTGCTCTCTGTTTCCTGTTAGCTAACCAATCTTCTATCCATGCCAGTATGTTACCCCCTTCACCATGAGCTTTTATTTTCCGCAATAACTTTTGATGTGGCACCTTGTCAAATACCTTCTGGAAATCTTTGTACAGTACATCCACCAGTTCCCCTTTAGCCACAGCACATGTTACTTCTTCAAAGAATTCCAGTTAATTGGTAGAACATAATTTCCCTTTCACAAAAATATGTTGACTCAACCTGATCACTCTAAATATTTCTACCTGCCCTGCTATAACATCTTCAATAATAGCTTCTAAAATCTAATCCACAGCCAGAAAACCTTTCTCATCTGTCACAGATTGTTTCTCTACCATGTTTATTCTGATTTTGTGCTGTACTTGAACCTCCTTTTGGGTAATCTCCTACCCTAGATCAGACCTTACTGTGGTGTAGGAGAGGGAACAGAGACATCGGGATGATAGGCTTGGTTTACTTGGTTTGTGAGAAATAGTAAACTCAGTTGAGCGATCATTGCTGAGAATGGGTAGGACATTTGGCAACAAAGAGAATTTATACTCAATCAAACGTGTGTGTTCATCACTAAGAGCGGGGCGGTGGTGTTGTTGGGGGAGTGGGGGTACTTTCAGAGAGTTTTGAATAAGTAAAGCCAGAAATACAATGTCACTAGCATATCACAGGAACTAGTCAATTGATAACCTGGTAGAGAAGAAAAACAGGCACACCTGGGGAGACGGACATCGTAAGGATTTTCGAGGTGTATGATGTGAATTACGATTTTATTCTCAATGGAATATCTGAGGATGTCCAGTAATGCAAATTTAAGCTAAAAAAGGGCCGAGGTAAGTTGGGCGATGGGGCACATCTGTGTACTTGAACAGAAAGTGCCGGAAATACTCAATGGATCTAGCAGCATCGGTGTGGAGAGAAACAGAGTTAATGTTTCAGGTCTGTGACCCCTCATCAGAACTGGTAAACGTGAGAAATGTTGTTGTACAAGCTGCAGATGGTAAGACCATGGACCTCCTGCATTCCATTCCACCCCCAATCCTTCACCTCAAACCTCCCATTCTGATTTTATACTTTCCAATGATAGCCCAATACTACCAACTTCCCAGTCACAGCAGCTCCAGGAGACAGAAAAAGAGCAGCAGAAGAGCACTGATGGTGAAGCCCCATCATTTGGTCTGATACTCACAGCCACCAGATCAAATACTTACAGTGCGTTTACCTTAGAGGGTGGTATAGAGTCGGAATCTGCACGTGGTGAGTCACCGAGCACGAGTGAGCTGCAGCCAGGCCAGGGGGAAAGGATAGTTCATGTGTCAGATCACAGTAGGGTGAGGTCACAAACGAGTTATAATACACATGACTCAGATGTGAACATTGCTGGAGCTGCTGCCCATGTCGAGGTGGTGCAGTCTGAATCCGAATCCTCAAGGCCCAGAGCTGCTCGAGGACGTCCTGCAAGGCGATCTGCAGTCTCCATCAGTGAAAGTCAGCGGCCTTCGACCAGCCATGCTGCAGTCACTGGGAAACACTGTGTAGGAGCAATAGGCAGGTTGAGGGAACCCACAAGACAGGGACTAAGGGAATACACAAGGATAAATAGTACATTTTTTGTTTGAATAATTGCATGTGTTGTTGGATGAAGGTGATCATGAAAAACATTTTATTGGTGTTTTCTATTGCAGGATAGTGACCAAGGGGACACTGTGATGGGGCGTCTCAGATGGGTGTAATGGTGGAGAAGAGGGGGATCCATGTTGGGAAAGGGAAGTTGTCCTCTGGGAACTGGAATCTTAGCAGCGTCTCTACGACAGCCTATCCGGGTTGAAATCATCCAGGAAATATCCTCCCTGCATCCTCCTCCTCCTACTGAGGTAGCCTCCGGATTCCTGGTGCCAATGCCTCTGTCCTCATGATGGTGATGATATGAAGGGTGCAGCAGAACACCATGAACTTGGACACCTGCTGCAGTGTGTACTGGAGGGCTCCGAGGGCTCCCCCCGAGAGGTTCAGACATCGGAAGCATTACTTCACCTGGTGGTTTTGTGTGGGGGAGGGGAGTGTCCAGAGTTTAGAGGTCGTGAGCCACATTCCGGTAGTGCATGGAGGCCTGACGTGTTGGGAATGGCTGACTGCTTCAGAATGAAGGTTTGGTGGCTGCTGCCAGGATAGTGGACATTTACCAACATGATGTACAGGGCATGCTCACACACCAACTGGACATTAATGGAGTGAGAGTTCTTTCAGTTCCTGTACCTCTCCCCGTTAACACGGGGACCCCGCAGAGCCACCTACACCATTAGGATTCCCGCTTTCCTGACAATGCCACGGGTTCTCTCATCCTGCTTCTCCCTGCTGAGGTAGCAGAAGTATAATTCACCTCACCCGACATAGATGGCCTCCGTCACACAGCAGATATGTCAATAGACAACAAAGATAGAGATAATGGATACGTCACCCACTCTTGCCTGGATAGATCCAGATAAGAACATAGAAACTAGGATCAGGAGTAGCAGTTCAGCCCCTCTGGCCTGTTCTGTCATTCAATATGGTCATGGCTGATCTCATCTCGGTCTCTACTCCACTTTTCTGCCCGTTCTCCATAACCCTTCAACCCATTACTAATAAAAATCTGTCTATCTCCTCCTTAAATTTACTCAATGTCCCGGCATCCACCGCACTATGGAGTAGTGAATTCCACAGACTCAGGACTCTTTGAGAGAAGAAGTTTCTCTTCATCTCTGTTTTAAATCTGATCTCCCTTTATACTAAAACTATGACCTCTCGTTCTGGATTGCCCTACAAGAGGAAGCGTCAGCTCTACGTCTACTTTGTCAATCGTTTAATCATCTTATGTACCCCATTCGATCTTCTAAACTCTGGAAAGTAAAGGCATAAACTGCTTAATCTCTCTTCATAAGACAAACCCCTCATCCCTGGAATCAATCTCGTGACCCTCCTTTGAACTGCCTCCAATGCAACTACATCCATCCTCAAGTAAGGAGACCAAAACTGTACGCAATACTCCAGGTGCGGTCTCATTAATGCCTTGTACAGTTGCAGCAACACTTTCCTACATTCTATTCCTTTAGCAATAAATGCCAAAATTCAAGTTGCCTTCCTTATCCCCTGCTGTCCCTGCAAACTAGCTTTCTGTGATTCATACGTGAGGGCACCCAGATTCCTCTGCATCGAAGCAGTCTGACGTTTCCCTCCATTTAGATAATAATTTATCTTTCTATTTTTCTAACCAAAATGGATAACCTCACACTTATCCACGTTAAACTCAATCTTCCAAATTTTTGGCCCATTCACCTAGCATGCCTATTTCAATTTGTAAATGTCTTATATATTTATTGCAACTTACTATCCAATCTATTTTAGTGTCATCTGCAAATGTGGCTATCGTACCTTCTATCCCTGCATCTAAGTCATTAATATAGATTGTAAATAGTTGGGGCCCAAGGGCCGAACCCTGTGGTACCCCACTAGTTACATCTTGCCAACTAGAAAAAGACTCATTTATCCCGACTCTCTGTTTTCTGTTGGTTAGCCAATCCTCTATCCAAGCTAACAAATTGCCCCTAACCCAATGTGATCTTACCTTGTGTATTATCCTTTTGTGTGGCACCCTATCAAATGCCTTCTGGAAGTCTAGATAGAATACATCTACAGGATCCCCATTTTCCACTTTTCTTGTCACAGCTTCGAAGCACTCTAGCAAATTCGTCAAACAGGATTGACCCTTCATCAAACCTGACACTGATGGGTTGCATTTTGACTTTCTAATGTCCTGTTATTACTTCCTTAATAATGGATTGTAACTATTTCCCAACAATAGATGTTAAACTAATTGGACTAGTATTTCCTACTTTCTGCCTCCCTCCCTTTTTGAATAAGGGTGTTATACTGGCTTTTTTTCCAATCCACTGGAACCTTTCCCGCATCCAGGGAATTTTGGAATATTATAACCAATGGATCCACTATCTCCGCTGCCATTTCCTTTCAGACCCTAGGATGTAGGCCATCAGGCCTTGGGAATTGCCTGCCTTCAATCGCAATAGTTCAGTACTTTTTCCCTAGTGATCTTTTTTATTTATTCATGGGACGTGGACGTCACTGGCTAAGCCAGCATTCATTACCCATTTCTAATTGCCCGTGAGAAGGCGGCGGTGAGCTGCCTTCTTGAACTGCTGCAGTCCATGTGGGGTAGGTACACCCACAGTGCTGTTCGGAAGGGAGTTCCAGGATTTTGACCCAGCGACAGTGAAGGAACGGCGATATAGTTCCAAGTCAGGATGGTGTGTGACTTAAAGGGTAACTTTCAGGTGGTGGTGTTCCCATGTATTTTATGCCCTTGTCCTTCTAGTTGGTAGAGGTCGCGGGTTTGGAAGGTGCTGTCAAAGGAGCCTTGGTGCACTGCTGCAGTGCATCTTGTAGATGGTACACACAGCTGCTATTGTGCGTCGGTAATGGAGGGAGTGAATGTTTGTGGATGGGGTGCCAATCAAGTGGGCTACTTTGTTCTGGATGGTGTTTAGCTTCTTGAGGGTTGTTGGAGCTGCACCCATCCAGGCAAGTGGAGAGTATTCTATCACACTCCTGACTTGTGCCTTGTGGACAGGCTTTGAGGAGTCAGGCGGTGAGTTACTCGCCTCTGGACTCCTTTCCTCTGACCAGCTCTTGTAGCCACGGTAATTCTATGGCTACTCCAGTTCAGTTTCTGGTCAATGGTAGCCCCTTGGATGTTGATAGTGGGGGATTCAGCGATGGTAATGCCGTCCAATGCCAAGGGGAGATGGTTAGATTCTCTCTTGTTGGAGATGGTCATTGCCTGGCACTTGTGTGGCGCGAATGTTACTTGTCACTTATCAGCCCAAGCCTGGATATTGTCCCGGTCTTGCTGCATTTCTACACGGACTGCTTCAGTATCTGAGGAGTCACGAATGGTGCTGAACATTGTGCAGTCATCAGCGAACAACCCCACTTCTGACCTTATGAGTGAAGGAAGGTCATTGATGAAGCAGCTGAAGATGGTTGGGCCAAGGTCACAACCCTGAGGTACTCCTGCAGTCATGTCCTGGAGCTCAGATGATTGACCTCCATCAATCACAACCATCTTCCATTGGGCTAGGTTTGAATCGAGCCAGAGGAGGGCTTTCCTCTGATTCCCATTTACCTCAGTTTTGCTAGGGCTCCTTGATGCTATATTCAGTCAAATGCTGTCTTGATGTCAAGGGCAGTCACTCTCACCTCACCTCTTGAGTTCAACTTTTGTGCCCATGACTGAACCAAGGCTGTAATGAGGTCACGAACTGAGTGGCCCTGGCGGAAACCAAACTGAGCATCACTGAGCAGGTTATTGCGAAGCAAGTGCCGCTTGATGGTACTGTTGATGACACCCTCCTTCACTTTACTAACGATGGGAGTAGGCTGATGGGGCGGTAATTGGCCAGTTGGATTTGTTCTGCTTTTTGTGTACAGGACATACCTGGGCAATTTTCCATATTGCAGGGTAGATGCCAGTGTTGTAGCTGTACTGGAACAGCTTGGCTATGGGTGCGGCAAGGTCCGAAGCACAGGTCTTCAGCACTGTTGCCGGAATATTGTCAGGGCCCATAGCTTTTTCAGTATCCAGTGCCTTCAGTCGTTTCTTGATATCACGTGGAATGAATCGAATTAGCTGAAGTCTGGCACCTATGATGCTGGGGACTTCAGGAGGAGGCCGAGATGGATCATCAACTCGGCCCTTCTAGCTGACGATTGTTGCAAATGCTTCAGCCTTATCTTTTGCACTGATGTGATGGGCTCCCCCATCATTGAGGATGGGGATATTTGTGGAGCTACCTCCTCCAGTTAGTTGTTTAATCAGGGCTGGATGTGGCAGGACTGCAGAGCTTAGATCTTATCCGTTGGTTCTGGGTTCGCTGAGCTCCGTTCGCTTAGCTTACGCAGTTTCACACGCAGATAGTCCTGTGTTGTAGCTTCACCAGGTTGACACCTCATTTTGAGGTATGCTTGGTGCTGCCTCTGGCATGCCCTCCTGCACTCTTCATTGAAACAGGGTTGGCCTCCTGGCTTGATGGTAATTCTAGAGTGGGGGATATGCCGGGCCATGAGGTTACAGATTGTGGTTGAGTACAATTCTGCTGCTGCTGATGGCCCACAGCGCCTCACGGATGTCCAGTTTTGCATTGCTAGATCTGTTGGAAATCTGTCCCATTTATCACGGTGGCAGAACCACACAATACGATGGAGGATATCCCCAATGCGAAGTTGGGACTTCGTCTCCACAAGGACTGTGCAGTGGTCACTCCTACCAACACTGTCATGGACAGATGCATCTGTGGCAGGCAGATTGGTGAGGACGAGGTCAAGTATGTTTTCCCCTCTTGTTGGTTCCCTCACCACCTGCCACATACCCAGTCTTGCAGATATGTCCTTTAGGCCTCGGTCAGCTCGGTCACTATTAGTGCTACCGAGCCACTCTTGGTGATGGACATTGAAGACCCCCACCCAGAATACAGCTTTGCCCTCGCCACCCTCAGTGCTTCCTCCAAGTGCTGTTCAACATTGAGGAATACTGACTCATCAGCTGAGCGAGGGCGGTATGTGGTAATCAGCAGGAGGTTTCCTTACACATGTTTGATCAGATGCCATGAGGCTTCATGGGGTCCAGAGTCGATGTTGAGGAATCTCAGGGCAACTCCCTCCCGACTTTATACCAATGTGCCACCACCTCTGCTGGGTCTGTCCAGCCGGTGGGACAGGCCATACCCGGGGATGATGATGGCAGTGTCTGAGACATTGTCTGTAAGGTTTGATTCCGTGAGTCTGACTATGTCAGGCTGTTGCTTGACTAGTCTGTGGGTCAGCTCTGCCATCTTTGGAACAAGCCCCCAGATGTTAGGAAGGAGGACTTTGCAGGGTGGACAGGGCTAGGTTTGGCCGTGGTCGTTCCTGGTGCCTAGGTCAACGCTGGGTGGTCCATCTGGTTTCATTCCTTTTTATTGACTTTGTAGCAGTTAGTTACAACTGAGTGGCTTGCTAGGCCACTTCATAGGGCATGTAAGAGTCAACCACATTGCTGTCACATGTAGGCCAGACCAGGTAAGGACAGCAAATTTCCTTCCCTAAAGGACATTAGTGAACCAGATGTGTTTTTACAAAAATCGACAGTGGTTTCATGGCCATCACTAGACTAGCTTTTAATTCCAGATTTATTAATTACATTCAAATTCCTCACCGCCTCCCCATGCTACGCTACCACCACCCCATATAATGATTGTTCTAAATTCCTCTTTTTCTATAACTTCTGCATTACCTGTTATTATTGGGATGGTACTAATGTCCTGAACCGTGAAAACTGAGGCAAAATACTGATTTAATGTTTCCAACATTTCTGTTTCCCCCTCTATCAGCTTCCCAGTCTCATCCTCCAAGGGACCAATATTCACTTTAGCTACTCTCTACTTTCATAAACTTATAGAAGCTTTTGCAATCCGTGTTTATATTTTGTGCTAATTTTATTTCACAATTTACTTTTGCACTTTTTATTACTTTTTTAGTAACCCTTTGTTGATCTTTAAAAAATTCCCAATTTTCCAGCCAGCCAGTGGCCTTTGCAATATGGTATGCCTTCGTCTTTGTCTTTATTTTATCCTTAACGTCCCTGCTTAGCCAAGGATGTCTTTTCGGCTCGTTGAACCTTTCTTCCTCTCCAGTATATATTTTAGTTGGGAGGAATTGCATTTCTCCTTAAACATCTGCCACTGCTCATCAACTTTCCTACCTTCTAGTCCTCCTTCCCAGTTCTCTCGGGCCAAATCAGTCCTCATGTCTATGTAATTACCTTTGTTTAACTCCAGAACGCTGGAGCGGACTCCAGTTTCTCGCCCTCAAACTGGATTTGAAATTCCAGCATGTTATGATCACTGTTCCGTGGAGGATCCTTAACTATGAGGTCATTAATTAATCCCACCTCATTTCACAATACCAAATCTAGAATAGCCTGCTCCCTGGTTGGTTCCACAACATATTGCTCCAAAAAATAATCTGTAATGCATTCAATGAACTCTCCCTCGAGGCTACCTTTGCCAATTTGACTAATCCATGCTATATACATATTAAAATCACCCTTGCCGTACCTTGCTCACAAGCCCACAGTATTTCTTGGTTTATAATGGTCCCCACTGTGGAACTACTGTTTGGGTACCTGTAGATTACTGCCACCAGGGACTTCTTCCCCTTGCTAGTTCTTATTTCTACCCAGACTGATTCTACGTCTTGATCTCCAGTGCCTATATCATTTCTCACCAGAGCACTGATCTTCTTCTATACTAACAAATCTACACCTCCTCCTTTTCCTTCCTGTCCATCCTTCAAAAGTACTGAGTACCCTTGGATATTCAATTCCCACGTCTCAGTAATCGCCAATAAATCATACCCATTCGTCTTCATTTGTGCTGTTAACTCATTTATTTTATTCTGAATGCTTCGTGCATTCAGATCCAAAGCCTTGAAGTTTGTTTGATTATCAATTTTCAAATTTACATAAAAGTTCAATGAAACTGAGACCTTAATAGCCACTGACAGCTCCGTCCTCACCCTGGTCTGAGGCTCCAGATCATGTTGCAGGAGTTTACACAGCTCTGTGACCACCTCCTTTTTGAATCAGTGACCTCACACACTGCTCCTGGGTTAGGTGTAGGTGGGGAAAGTGCTCTTGGAAAACCCGGGGTGGTTGGGAAAAACCCCTTCCTCCTCCCGCTTTACAGAGCTTCCTCTCTCTGCAGCTTCTGCTCCATTTGTTGGTCATGTTACAGACCCTGAGACACTGTAACTACAGTCCCAATACCTCGTCCAGAGTTGGGTCACAAATCCTCGGTCCACCCTGAGTCTCTGCAGCAGCTTCCAACACAACCTCCAGAAAACCATCCACAGCACTAACGTTACAATAGCAGAAGTAAGTCAAAAGCCCCTAACCTGTAAGTTGGATGCCTGGTCCTTTTAAATAACACTAGATGGACTTACAAGTGCTGCTGAATGTGTGTTCAGCTGAGAGCGACTAACACAGGCAGTCAGTGGACATGCACAGACAAAGTGTCAAAGAAGTACATCAAAGCTGTCGGAATGGCTGATTGACATCAATTCAAACCCTTTCTCACACGAACAGCACATGCATGGTATACACAGGCTAGGTCCCTGCCCAGCCCGGGGCACTGTGCTGGCCACACTAGAAGTGGCCGGCTGTGCAGTTCACATCATTTTCTGGATCCAGGTTTCATCGCTTTGGCACCAGTGCTGCCACAGAGTAAAAATCACAGCAGAGGAAGAAATAGAGTGAAAACAGCTCACTTCTAAAAGGGAATTGGAAAAAGACTTGAAGGCATAAGATTGACAAGAATATGTGAAATGGAAGGGAAATGGGACTAATTGGAGGGGTGAGGCCATGGAGGGATTCAAACACAAGAATGAGAACATTAAAATTAAGGTGCTGCCAAACTGGGAGTCAATGTACATCAGTGAGCACAAAGGTTATGGGTGATTGGGATTTGGTGTGTGTTAGGATACAGGCAGCAGAGATCTGGATGGGCTGTTCTTTATGGAGGATTATAACTGGGAGGGTGACCAGGATAGAATTGGAATAGTCAAGTGTGGATTTAACAAAGGCACAGATGAGGGTTTATTCAGCAGATGGGCTGAGGCAGAGGTGATGACGGGTGATGTTACAGAGGTGGTAGTCGGTAGGGTTGGTCTTGGGGGGAATATGGTGATGAACTCATCTCAGGTATAAATATAAAACAGAGTTTCCAAACAGTCTGTTTCAGTCTCAGACATTGGGTAAGGAGGGGAATTCAGATAGTGGATATAGAGTGGAGTTTGTGACAGAGACTGAACACAGTGGCTCAAGTCTTCCCAAGATTTACATGACAAGAACACTAAACCAATGAAATGTGGTTTATAGATCTAATAGTTGGATGCAGAGACTTACCAGGGACACCGATAATAGCGAGGATGGGGTAGTAAATTGTTTCAATCATTTTCAGAGCATAATAGATACGAAATTCTAATGTCATCCAAAAATAATCAGCAGTAACCAAGCCAAACCAATAGGAGAAACTCCTGCTGTCCATTGTTGTAACATTCCAATCTATTGTCCTCAGATTCTGACCCATTGTTGCAATATTCTTATCTATTGTTCTCAGATTCTGATCGATCCTCTCTCTCTCTCTCTCTCTCTCTGTGCAGTCACGGATCCCTGTTAGTGCCGGGGGTAATGCTCCCACTGACACTATGAGTTAACACATTGAAAGGACTCCCTTATTAATAGAACAGGGAAAACCTCCAGTGACACAATTAGTGTCCATAGTGACTGACATTAATTACAGTCAATGAACAAACAGGTTCAGTTAACCCCTTTTTCTCCAACACTTTTTGTACCAAAAGAGTGTGGAAGTGTTCCTATGTATAGTTGGGATATATGAGGTTTGTTGAAAAAAGGAATGGTGGAAATAGCAGAGGCACTGGCCAGAAGCTTTCAATCCTCCTTGGATCTGGGAGTGATGACAGAGGACTGGAGGGTTGTAAATGTTACAACCTGCTTACAAAAGGAGACATTAGCTAAACCCTGTAACTACTGACCAGTCAGTCTAATGTCAGTGCTTGGAAAGTTCTAGAGGCCATAACCCTGTAGAAACATATATATTTCTTGAAAGATCATGGGATAATAAATGACAAACAGCACGGATAGGTTAATGACCAATCACGTCTGATAATCATGATCAAGTTCGTTGATAACATAACTGAGTGTTGAAGAGGATAGTGTGTTTTATGTTATGTATACAGACTTTCAAAAGGCCTGTGATCAAATGACATGTCATAGTCTTGTTATTAAAAATGGAGCACATGAATTAATGTGACAGTCATAGCGTGGATATGACACTGAATCAGGGACAGAAAGCAGAGTGAAGTGGTGAACGGGCATTGTTCAGACTGGTGGAGGGGGAGTATTCAGTGTTGTTTCTCTGGGGTTAGTATTAGAATCAGTGCTTTTCCTGGCATGTAGATAGATATACAAGTGATAGAGACTTATATGTTAAAAAACATAATTTCAATACTTGCAGATGATATGAAACTCATAAATAAGGATGGCAAAGACGCAAACCACAGAATTATCCAATCTCACAAACTTTGTTTATTTTTAATTTATTCTGGACTCCAATACAAATTCAAATTTATTTCTCACTCTATAACTTATTTGTGTGATTTGCCTATGCGTGTGTGCATGAATGTGTACCGTATATTTTTATTATTTTATGCAGATCCTGTTTAGATTCTTAAGTATAATAAACTCACCTCTTGTTTAAACTCAAGAAAACCTGTCCGATTGGTTCTTTCACGATCACAATAAAGGTAAAAGGTAAAATGCTCACTGAGGTGGTCAGCACGTCCACTGCTAAAAAGGAATAAATCCAGTTGCAAACAAATAAAAAATAGGACAAGAGGGGAGACTGAGACCTCTCCTCACCTGCTGTAACAGAAATGTGGAGGTTCTCGAGATCGTAACCCAACGACAAACGAGAAATTGGAAATGTCATAGAGTCACAGAGTTATACAGGACAGAAACAGTCCATTCAGACCAGTGTGTCCTTGTCGACCATCAAGCCTGTCCATTTTAATCCCATTTTCCAGCACCAGTCCAGTAACCTTGTATGCTATGGCACTTCAAGTGTTAATCTAAATACTTCTTAAATCTTGTAAGGGTCCTGCCTCTTCCACCCCTTCAGGTAGTGTGTTCCTGATTCCAACCACCCTCTCGGTGAATTTTTCTTCCCTCAAATCACCTCTAAACCGCCTGCCCCTTAACTTAAATCAATGCCCCATGGTTATTGGCACTTCCACTAAGGGAAAAGGTTTCTTCCTATCTACCCTATCTGTGCCCTCATAATTTTTTGTGCTTTCCGTCTCTCACTCTTTTTGAATAAAGGAGGTAGATTCGCAATAAGGGAGTTACATATAGAGTGACGTAACTTGGTGCAGGCTAAAACCCCTCTCTGTTGAAAAGTTGAGTAATGTAGCAGGACAGTTAGATATTACTCTCCATCCAAAGCTAGGAAACCCGAAATCCTAAGACTTGTGGCCAACCATTTTTCACTTGAAGCTGAAGACTCACACAGGGTTAGAATCACTAACAGATAGAGTAATGTTAGCTATGGTAAAACTAGAACAGAAGAGATTAGAATTAGAATTCCAGAGAGAGAGAGAGAAAGATCAGAGTGAGTGTCTAGAAAGGGAAAAAGTAAGTGTTCCAGATTGAGAAGGAGGAAAGGGAGTTAAGGTGGCTCAAACAACTTGATGAAGACCCAGTGCACCTAGTGAAGGCACAGCTTTTAGTTTCGGTGACTGCAGCTTGGATAGCAACGGAGGTGCCTGAATGGGCTTACAGCTGTGAAGTCAATTTCAGCGTAAGTTTCAAAGTGAATTCCCTTTTGTTTTCGGAGGACCAGGGGACTGCTGGGTAAGGAAAAAGGTATATATTTGTGTGGTTTAGAATCTCTTTCATTTAGTTTCGGTGACTGCAGCTTGGATAGCAACGGAGGTGCCTGAACGGGCTTACAGCTGTGAAGTCAATTTCAGCGTAAATTTAAAAGTGAATTCCCTTTTGTTTTCGGAGGACCAGGGGACTGCTGGGTAAGGAAAAAGGTATATATTTGTGTGGTGGCTGAACCCGAGACACTACACGTGTAGTGTCTCCCACCCACCCTCCTCCTCTAACCAAAAAAAAGGACTCTGGTGTGTTGATAAGGTAAGCTTTTTATTTAGGAAGTTCTGTCCGTTGGATTGCTAACCTAACAAGTTCTGACTTTTTGTTTTTTTTTTTTGGTTTTTCAGGAGAATTGTTTGGAATTTGGAATAGTGGGAATGGAGGTTAAGGCAGTTGTATGTTCCTCCTGCAGAATGTGGGAGGTAAGGGTCGCCAAGAGTGTTCCTGCTGACTGCATCTGTGGGAAGTGCACCCAACTCCAGCTCCTCGAGAACCGCGTTCGGGAACTGGAGCTGGAGCTGGATGAACTTCGGATCATTCGGGAGGCGGAGGGGGTTATTGAGAGGAGTTATAGGGAGGTAGTCACACCTCAGGTAAAAGAAGTAGGTAGATGGGTTACCGTCAGGGGAAGGAGAGGGAACCAGCAGGCAGTGCAGGGATCCCCTGTGGCCGTTTCCCTCAACAACAGGTATACCGTTTTGGATACTGTTGCGGGGGACGACTTACCAGGGGGAAGCAATGGGGTACAGATATCTGGCACAGAGTCTGTCCCTGTTGCTCAGAAGGGAAGGGGGAAGAGGAGCAGAACATTAGTCATTGGGGACTCCATAGTTAGGGGAACAGATAGGAGGTTCTGTGGGAACGAGAGAGACTCACGGTTGGTATGTTGCCTCCAGGTGCCAGGGTTCGTGATGTCTCGGATCGTGTTTTTGGGATCCTTAATGGGGAGGGGGAGCAGCCCCAAGTCGTGGTCCACATAGGCACCAACGACATCGGTAGGAAGAGAGATGGGGATTTAAGACAGAAATTCAGGGAGCTAGGGTGGAAGCTTAGAGCGAGAACAAACAGAGTTGTTATCTCTGGGTTGTTGCCCGTGCCACGTGATAGCGAAGCGAGGAATAGGGAGAGAGAGGAGTTGAACAGGTGGCTGTAGGGATGGTGCAGGAGGGAGGGCTTTGGTTTCCTGGATAATTGGGGCTCTTTCTGGGGTAGGTGGGACCTCTACAAACAGGATGGTCTTCACCTGAACCAGAGGGGTACCAATATCCTGGGGGGGAGGTTTGCTAGTGCTCTTCGGGGGGGGGTTTAAACTCATTCAGCAGGGGAATGGGAACCTAAATTGTAGTGCCAGTGTACAGGATGTTGAGAGTAGTGAGGTCAGGGATATGGTTGCAAGGACGCAAGAGGGCACTGGCAAGCAAGAACCTGGTTTAAAGTGTGTCTATTTCAACGCCAGGAGCATCCGGAATAAGGTGGGTGAGCTTGCAGCATGGGTTGGTACCTGGGATCTCGATGTAGTGGCCATTTCGGAGACATGGGTAGAGCAGGGGCAGGAATGGATGTTGCAGATTCCGGGATTTAGATGTTTCAGTAAGAACAGAGAAGATGGTAAAAGAGGGGGGGGGGGGGGTGTTGCATTGTTAATCAAGGAGAGTATTACAGCGACAGAAAGGACGTTTGAGGACTCGTCTACTGAGGTAGTATGGGCTGAGGTTAGAAACAGGAGAGGTGAGGTTACCCTGTTGGGAGTCTTTTATAGACCTCCGAATAGTTCCAGAGATGTAGAGGAAAGGATAGCGAAGATGATTCTCGACAGGGGTGAGAGTAACAGGGTAGTTGTTATGGGGGACTTTAACTTTCCAAATATCGACTGGATATAATATAGTTCGAGTACTTTAGATGGGTCAGTTTTTGTCCAGTGTGTGCAGGAGGGTTTTCTGACACAGTATGTAGACAGGCCAACCAGGGGCGACGCCACATTGGATTTGGTACTGGGAAATGAGCCCGGCCAGGTGTTAGATTTAGATGTAGGTGAGCACTTTGGTGATAGTGATCACAATTCGGTTAGGTTTACCTTAGCGATGGGCAGTGGCAGGTATATACCGCAGGGCAAGAATTATAACTGGGGGAAAGGAAATTATGATGCGATTAGGCAAGATTTAGGATGCGTAGGATGGGGAAGGGAAACTGCAGGGGATGGGAACAATCGTAATGTGGAGCTTATTCAAGGAGCAGCTACTGCGTGTCCTTGAGAAGTATGTACCTGTGAGGCAGGGAGGAAGTTGTCGTGCGAGGGAGCCGTGGTTTACTAAAGAAGTTGAAGCGCTTGTCAAGAGGAAGAAGAAGGCTTATGTTCGGATGAGACGTGAACGCTCAGTTAGGGCGCTTGAGAGCTACAAGCTAGCCAGGAAGGAACTAAAGGGAGAGCTAAGAAGAGCAAGGAGAGGACACGAGAAGTCATTGGTGGATCGGATCAGGGAAAACCCTAAGGCTTTCTATAGGTATGTCAGGAATAAAAGAATGACTAGAGTTAGATTAGGGCCAATCAAGGATAGTAGTGGGAAGTTGTGTGTGGAATCAGAGGAGCTAGGGGAAGTGTTAAATGAATATTTTGCGTCAGTATTTACAGTAGAGAAAGAAAATGTTGTTGAGAATACTGAGATTCAGGCTACGAGGCTAGACGGGATTGAGGTTCACAAGGAGGAGGTGTTAGCACTTTTGGAAAGTGTGAAAATAGGTAAGTCCCCTGGGCCAGATGGGATTTATCCTAGGATTCTCTGGGAATCTAGGGAGGAGATTGCAGAGCCTTTGTCCTTGATCTTTATGTCGTCATTGTCGACAGGAATAGTGCCGGAAGACTGGAGGATAGCAAATGTTGTCCCCTTGTTCAAGAAGGGGAGTAGAGACAGCCCTGGTAATTATAGACCTGTGAGCCTTACTTCGGTTGTGGGTAAAATGTTGGAAAAGGTTATAAGAGACAGGATTTCTAATCATCTTGAAAAGAATAAGTACGTTAGAGATAGTCAGCACGGTTTTGTGACGGGTAGGTCGTGCCTCACAAACCTTATTGAGTTTTTCGAGAAGGTGACCAAACAGGTGGATGAGGGTAAAGCAGTGGATGTGGTGTATATGGATTTCAGTAAGGCGTTTGATAAGGTTCCCCACGGTAGGCTATTGCAGAAAATACGGAAGTATGGGGTTGAAGGTGACTTAGAGCTTTGGATCAGAAATTGGCTAGCTGAAAGAAGACAGAGGGTGGTGGTTGATGGCAAATGTTCATCCTGGAGTTTAGTTACTAGTGGTGTACCACAAGGATCTGTTTTGGGGCCACTGCTGTTTGTCATTTTTATAAATGACCTGGAAGAGGGTGTAGAAGGGTGGGTTAGTAAATCTGCAGATGACACTAAGGGCGGTGGAGTTGTGAATAGTGCCGAAGGATGTTGTAGGGTACAGAGAGACATAGATAGGCTGCAGAGCTGGGCTGAGAGATGGCAAATGGAGTTTAATGCAGAAAAGTGTGAGGTGATTCACTTTGGAAGGAGTAACAGGAATGCAGTGTACTGGGCTAATGGGAAGATTCTTGGTAGTGTAGATGAACAGACAGATCTTGGTGTCCAGGTGCATAAATCCCTGAAGGTTGCTAACCAGGGTAATAGGGCTGTTAAGAAGGCATATGGTGTGTTAGCTTTTATTAGTAGGGGGGGTCGAGTTTCGGAGCCACGAGGTCATGCTGCAGCTGTACAAAACTCTGGTGAGATCGCACCTGGAGTATTGCGTGCAGTTCTGGTCACCGCATTATAGGAAGGATGTGGAAGCTATGGAAAGGGTGCAGAGGAGATTTACTAGGATGTTGCCTGGTATGGAGGGAAGGTCTTACGAGGAAAGGCTGAGGGACTTGAGGTTATTTTCGTTGGAGAGAAGGAGGAGGAGAGGTGACTTAATAGAGACATATAACATAAACAGAGGGTTAGATAGGGTGGATAGTGAGCGTCTTTTTCCTCGGATGGTGATGGCAAACACGAGGGGACATAGCTTCAGGTGGAGGGGTGATAGATATAGGACAGATGTGAGAGGTAGTTTCTTTACTCAGAGAGTAGTAAGGGCGTGGAACGCCCTGCCTGCAGCAGTGGTAGATTCGCCAACTTTAAGGGCATTTAAGTGGACATTGGATAGACACATGGATGAAAATGGAATAGTGCAGGTCAGATGGTTTCACAGGTCGGCGCAACATCGAGGGCCGAAGGGCCTGTGCTGCGCTGTAATGTTCTAATTCTAAGCTAGTGAGGGAGCTGACCCTAGCTCAGGACCATGTGCTGAACTCTTAAACGTCTCCCAGTTCATTCCAAAGTTCAATGAGGAGGATGTGGCAGAATTTTTCATCACTTTTGAAAAGCTTGCAAAGCAGCTGAAATGGCCAGCAGAGAGTGGGATGCTGTTTGTACAATGCAAAATAACAGTCAAAGCCCATGAGGTTTATTCACTGCTGCCATAAAGGTACAGATAAAGGTACATCAGATTATGAGGTGACTAAAAATGCTATCCTGGGTGTACATGAGATAGCATCGGAAGTCACCACCAAAGATTCTGAACCATCGGAAAGCAGCCTGACTAAACTGACCTCGAGTTTGAAGGAGTTACGCAGCTAAGGAATATAGGAGCATAGGAGCTGAATTCAACCATTCAGCCCATCGATCCTGTTCCACCATTCAATATGATCATGGCTGATCATCCTCTTCAATGCCTTTTCCCCCACACTATCCTCATATCCCCTTCTGTCAGTGGTATTTAGAAATCTGTCAATCTATACTTTAAACATACTCAATGACTGCGCTTCCACAGAGGGGCAGAGAATTCCAAAGGTTCACAACCCTCTGAGTAAAGAAATTACTCCTCATCTCTGTCCTAAGTGGCTTTGAAATTGTGTCCCTTTGTTCTAGATTCCCCAACCAGGGGAAACATCTTAGCTGCCTTGTCTATCCCTTTAAATATTTTGTAGGTTTCAATGAGATCACCGCTCATTCTTCGAAACTCCAGAGAATGCATGTTCAGTTTCTTCAATCACTTTCCGTAGAACAGTTCCGCCATCCCAGGAACAAGTCTGGTGAACCTTTGTTGCAGTCCCTCTATGGTCATCATATCCTTCCTCAGATAAGGGGACCAAAACTGCACACAGTACTCCAGGTGCGATCTAACCAAGGTTCTAAACAATTGAATCAAGACTTCACTACTCCTGTATTCAAATCCTGTTGCAATAAAAGTAACATACATTAGCCTTCCTAAATGCTTGCTGCACCTGCATGTTAGCTTTAAGTGACCTATTGACAAGGACACCCAGGTCCCTTTGTACATCTACACTTTCTCATCTCTTACCATTTAAGAAATACTCTGCACATCTATTCATTCTACCCAAGTGGCCCACCTCACATTTTTCCACATTATATTCCATCTACCATGTTCTTGCCCACTCGCTAAGTCTGTCCAAATCCCCTTGAAGCCGTTTTGCATCTTCCTCATAACTCACATTCCCACCTAGTTTTGTGTCACCTGCAAACTTGAACATATTACTTTGGTCCCCATATCCAAATCATCGATATATATTGTGAACAGCTGGGGCCCAAGCACACATCCCTTTGGCACCCCACTAGTCACATCCTGCCAACGCAAGAATGGCCCGTTTATTCCTACTCTCTGTTTCCTGCCTGTTAACCAATCCCTACTGCATGTCAGTATATTACCTCCTTTCCCATGTGTTTTAATTTTGCTTACCAAGCTCCTGTGGGGCACTTTATCAAAAGCCTCCCGAAAATCCACCGGCTCCCCTTTTCTATTCTGTGAGTAACATCCTAAAAAAACTCCAACATGTTCAGCATGAATGATTTCCTATTCATAAATCCATGTGTACTCTGCCCAATCAGATCCATTTATCACATACTTTAGAATAGATTCTAGCACTTTCCCTCGTACTAATGGAAGCCTAACAGGTCTGTAATTCCCAATTTTCTCTTTCCCTCCCTTCTTAAATAGTGGGGTGACATTTGCGACCTTCCAATCTGCAGGAAGCGTTCCAGAATTGATGGAATTTTGAAAGTGGATCACCAATGTATCTACAATCCCCATAACTACTTCCTTCAACACTCTGGGTGTAGACTTTCAGATCTTGATGAATTATCAACCTTCAGCACTATTAAATTCGCCAATACAACTTCTTACTAATATTAATTTCCCTCAATTCCTCATTCTCCCAAATCCCTTGGATCTCTAATTCTGGGAGATTTCTTGTATCTTCCACAGTGAAGAAAGACACAAGATAATCATTTAGCTTCTCTGCCATTTCTCTATTCTCCATTATAAATTCTCCTGACTCTGCCTGTAATGGATCCACATTTGTCTTTGCTAAATACTTCCTTTATACGTACCTATAGAAGATTTTGCAATGCATTTTTGAGTTTACTTTTGACCAGTAGATATGGAGACTCAAGATAGAGCCCACATATGAAAACCTCAGAATGGTGATCCTTCTCCAGGAGTTTCCACTGTATTAAGGCAGGCCACCTCCCATTAAAACCCACACAGAGGAACAAAAGGTTCAAAGAGCCAGACAGGTTGCAATTCTGGCCGATGACTTTTCCTTGGTACACAAGGCCTTACCCCAAATGTAAACACTTCCCCAGTCACTCCAAAGACCCGAGAATAAAAGGTGGGAGAGTGATAGGAGCCCGAACAGCCATGGGCAAGAAGGAAAGGCTGGACACACAGGGGACCCTCATCAGGCCAAATTGGATATTACTGAGAGCAGGAGGAATGGCCGAGACCTGTGTGTTTCCACTGCAATAAGGCAGGTCACCATCGAGCTGATTGCTGGAAGTTATGGGAAAACCTGTAGGATTAATCAGGGTCCACCAGATCAGTGCAGGAAAAGGGGCCCTGATGGAAAGCACGGCAGATCAGGCTGTGTCTTTGCATCAATCAGACCCAGTAAACCTACCACTGAAATTGCGGGAAAACTTAACAAAATCCCTGAGAGTTACCAGAATGTTTTCCCAAGGAAAGGTGACCCCATACACCTCGACTGAGGCAAGCAAGTCCATAGTCATTTTCAGGGATACAGGGGCCACCCAATCCCTTCTGCTGAGAAAATACATGACCTTTCCTCCAGAGAGTGCAGTGAATGCTAGAGTGTTAGCGAATGGTATCGGAAGACAGTATATGCACCTTAATATGAGCTGCACTTGGAGTGTGACCCAGTTTCAGGACTGGTAACCATCGGGATTGTCCCTAGTTTATCAGTGTATGGGTCGAACTACTCCTGGGTAATGCTCTGACAGGGGGAAAGGTGGTAGCTTCCCCAGTAGTTCTTTAGAGACCAAAAGAGGTCCGGGAGATAGAGCAGTTACAGAAGAAGGTCCCCGGCATTCTCCCTGATTGTGTGGTGACTCGGTCCATGGCCAAACAATCCCCTGGCCTAACACTGCAGACGGATGACCCTACTGTCTGGTTGTCTGAAACCTTCTTTGGGATGTTAGAGGACCCAAAGGATATGTTAAACTGATTTTCCTTAGTTGAGCCTCAACAACCTGACCCAGTGTTAAAAAGTAGCACAGAATGTCCAAACTAAAACTGAAGCAGAGGGAGTTGCAGAGTGTTACTATTTAAAGAATGAGGTGCTGATGAGGAAGTGTAGACCTCCTCACAGACCTGTGGATGAAGAGTGGACAGTGGTTCACCAGATAGTGGTGCCACTGAGGTACCTTAATATTTCTTCAAGAATGGCCCACGAGATTCCAATGACTGGACATGTCATTGCATGAAAAATCAAAGCCCGCATAAGACAGTATTTTGACTGGTCACAACTCCACAAAGATGTGGTGGAGTTCTGTAAAACTGCTCACACATGTCAGGTTCTGGGGAAGTCCCAACCTGCAATAAAACCTGCACCCCTAATTCCCATACCAACTTTTGGGGAACCCTTAAGCAGAATGCTGGTGAATTGTGTAGGACAACTGCTGAACACAAAACGGGACTACCAGTATCTTCTCACCATTATGGATGTGGTGACCCGATTCCCAGAGGCCATTCGCCCGAAGAACCATCTCTGCCAAGGTAGTGGTGGAGGGGCTAACCCAATTCTTTACTCGATATGGGCTGTCTGCTGAGATCCGGGTGGACCAGGGCACACATTCTACGTGCAGTATTTTTGAAAAGGTCATGGATTTTCTGGACATAACCTAGCTAAAGTCCGTAGCCTATCACCCACTGTCACAAGGGGCTTTGGAGCAGTACCACCCGATCCTAAAGACAATGATCAGGCCATACTGCTATGAGTTACCCCATGACTGGGACAAAGGGTTGGGATTTCTCCTGTTGGATACCAGGGACTTATCCAATGATTCCACTGGCTTTAGTCTGTTTGAATTAGTTTATGGAGACAAGGTGAAAGGTCCTCTTAAAAGAATCAAGGAGAGGTTTTTGGGACACAGGGATGAGTCTTCCATTTTAGACAACATTTCCATGCTCTGGGAGTGGCTCCCGAGAGCCTGTGCAATGGCTCAGGAACACCTAATGACCTCTCAGGCAGCTATGAAAAGATAAGGAGACAGAAATGTCAAGGCTGGAACGTTTCAGCCCAGAGACCATGTATTGTTACTACTCCCAATTCAGGGTGAACCCCTGAAATCCCAGTTCAGTGGTCCATTTCGAGTGACAAAAGGAAAATTCAGGTAAATTATTTAATTGACACCCAGACGAAAGGAAAACAAGTAAAGGCTGTGGTGGGGACAGACACGTACAGATCTGTCAGACAGTCAGGAGTGAAGGATTGGAAAGGACAGTGAGGACAGGTTAGAGGAGGGCCAGGAGTACTCCCAACTGGAACCCCCTGCTCTCCGATTAGTCAACCCTGAAATGCTAGATAGATTAGACCCCACGCTCTCCTCCTTAAATGCAGGTCAAAGAGGCACCCTAAAAAGGCTCAGAACAGCATTTACAGAAAAGCGCAAGGGCAAGGAAAGTTCCCAAAAACGGTGGCAATGGTGTTGGAGATGCCTTACCTAGTCAAAGTGCCGCAAGAGAGTGCAATGAAAGTTGGACAGACACTTGCGAGCGGTAATGTCCCCAAGGACATAGGGCAGATCAGAAAAAAGATGCTCCCCATCGTAAAGGGAAAAGGGAACGGCAAACACCCTAAAGTAAACAGCACTTTGTACCTCACCAGAAAGCTAAAAGTAAGGTCAGTGTGGATCTACCCACTGAAGAACCCAATGATCAGGTCCCAAACCCAAAGCTCATCAAACCCAACAATTTCAAAACAGAACTCAGCAAGAACAGCCAGGATCAAATCTGACACATAACCATCCTCGTCAAAACTCCAACACAATTAGATCAGTACACCTGTAACAGACAATGTCAGCTGCAGTAAATCCAAGATTAATGTGTGAAGTTGTGAAGTTATTATTGAGAATGAATGTGGGTTTCCTTCTATTTCTTCCCACAATTCTGTCATGAAATGTCCCTATTCTCACTTTTCTTTCCATGTGCTGCGGCGGTGTCAAGATAACACGATGTGCCAAATGAGGAATTTTAATTCATCAGTTGGAAACTTACACTAAACATTTAATGGAGAAAATCCTGCAGTTAACCTTGAAAAAACAGGCAGCCAAGATGGCCACCACAATTGTTATCTGAAACACCTTTTCACATTCCAAGGCCTCCAACAGGAGACACATATATTATGAGCCTGGACCCAAATCACTGGCTTGCTCTAGTGCTTCATTTACCTAAGCTTACAATTATTAACACGGCATACGAGGCCATCCTGACACATTGACTTTGAAAGAGCAAACTTCTCGGTATATATCTCCCCAGGGCTCAGTAAATAGCAGTATTCTGAGCCCTGGGGAGATATAATTTCTAATCTTGAATCTCATTATAAGGGTACAAAGATTACACTGCTGCAGTCATGAGACCTTCTGTCCATCTCTGTGAAAGCTGGGAGTTTCCCCTGGACAAAGACACACAAGCCAGTGATTCAAACTGTGCAGAAGCAGAAGGGCTGTGCCCCTGGTCCCCCCCCCCCACCTCTCAGTCCGTCTCTCTCTCCAGATAACATCACAAGTTTGAAAAAAACATGCGACTGTGGGCCCTCCAAGCCTTCCAATTGCTGCAGACAGAGTAACCAGTTGAAGAAAGCCACCTACAAATCTGCCTCCAAGAAAACACTGAGCCATGTGTGCCTGCCACAAATGCACTTCAACCAGCCAAAAACTTCAGGAATACAATTTCAGCCAGAAGACCACCGAATCGTCCAACCTCACAGAATAACAAAGAAGAAAGAACAAAGAACAGTGCAGCACAGGAACAGGCCATTCGGCCCTCCAAGCCTGCACCGATCTTGATGCCTGCCTAAACTAAATCCTTCTGCACTTCCGGGGCCCATAGCCCTCTATTCCCATCCTGTTCATGTATTTGTCAAGATGTCTCTTAAACGTCGCTATCATACCTGCTTCCACCACCTCCCCTGACAGCAAGTTCCAGGCACTCACCACCCTCGATGTAAAAAACTTGCCTCGCACATCCCCTCTAAACTTTGCACCTCGTACCTTAAACCTATGTCCAATAGTAACTGACTCTTCCACCCTGGGAAAAATCTTCTGACTATCCACTCTGTCCATGCCGCTCATAACTTTGTAAACCTCGATCATGTCAGCTACCAGGAAGGTTATATAGTCTGGGGCTGTTCTCCTTGGAACAGAGAAGGCAGAGGGGAAATGTGATTCAAATGTACAAAATTGCGTGGGGCCTGGATAGAGTGGAGGTGAAGGGTCGATTCACCTTAGCAGAGAGATCAGTGACGAAGTGGCATAGATTTAAAGTGCTTTGTAGAAAGACTATAGAGGAGATGAGGACTTTACTTTCTCCCAGAGGGTGGTGGGAGTCTGGAATTCATTGCCCGGAAGGGTAGTTAAGGCAGGAACCCACAACTCATTCCAAACGGAATATGCACCTCATGTGCCAAAATCTATCAAATGCTGGAAGGTGGGATTAGAATGGCTGGATCGTTTTCAGCTGGCATTGACACGATGCGCCAAGTGGTCTCTTTATGTGCTATAAACTTACTATGATTCTAAGATGAAACTCAGGCAATGTTGAAAGACGAGGTAGGTCAGATACTAGACTGGTTTAAAATTGAGAAAGAGGAAGTATTAGATTAGCTATCTGTACTTAAAGTGGATAAAAACCAGGACCAGATAACATGCATCCAAGGATACTGACGGAAGTGAGGGTGGAAATCGCAGAGGTACTGACCATAATTTTTCAATCTTCCTTAGACTCGGGGGTGATGACAGAGGGCTGGAGAATTGCAAACGTTACACCCTTGTTCAAAAGAGGGTGTAAAGTTAAGCACAGCCACTACAGTTAAACCAGTCAGTTGAACTACAGTGGTGGGAAAACTTCTAGAAAAAATAATTTGGGACAAAATCAATAGTCACGTGGACAAATGCGAGTTAATAACGGAAAGCCAGCATGGATTTCTTAAGGGAAAATCATGTTTAACTAACTTGCTAGAGTTTTTGAGGTGGTAACAGAGAGAGTTGATGAAGGCAATGGTGTTGATGGGGTTTACATGGACTTTCATATAACAGTCTATTCAGATTCAATTGAACCATGAATTCGATCTTGGAATTCAGAGTAGAATCTCAGAATTTGCCGATGACACCAAACTTGGAGGAGTGGTAAACAGTGAGGATGATATAAACTGCCTACAACAGGATAGAGATGGGCTATCAGAATGGGCAGAGAAGTGGCAGGTGGAATTTAATACAGAGGAGTGTGAGGTGATGCATTTTGGCAGGAGCAATAGTGTGAGGCTATGCAGACAGAATGGTGCAGTTCTAAAGAGTATGCAGGAACAGATGAACCTGTGTGTGGATGTGCAGAGATCTCTGAAGGTGGAAGGACATATTGAGAGAATGACTACAAAGCATATGAGATCTTGAGCTTCTTAAATAGAGGCATAGAGTACAAAGCAGGAAGTTATGCTGAAAATGTATACAACTCTGGTTAGGCCCCAAGTGGAGTATTGTGTCCAGCTCTGGTCATCATACTTTAGGAAGGATGTGACTGTCCTTGAGAGGGTGCAGCGGAGATTTACCAGAATTGTTCCAGGGATGGGGTTTTTGTTACAATACTAAGTTGGAAAAGCTGGGGTTGTTCTCCCTGGAGTAATTGCGATTGAGGGAATATTTCCTAGAAGTGTATAAGATTATAAGAGAATCATAGAGAATCACAGAGTTGTTACAGCACAGATGGAGCTCATTCAGCCCATTGCATCTGCACCTGTTCTCCGAGTGAGTAATTCACTTAACGCCATTTCCCTGCCTTTCCCCCATAATCCTACACATTCTTCCTTTTCAGGTGTCTAAATAATTCCCTTTCGAATTTGTCAAGTGAACCTCTTTCAATCACACTCTCTGACAGTGCATTCCAGATCCTAACCACTAACTGTGTGAAAATATTTTCCTCATGTTGGCATTGCTATTTTTAAAACCAAATACATTAAATCTAAACCCATCCGTTCTTGATCGTTTGACGAGTGGGAACAGTTTTTCCCTACCTACTCTGTCCAGACCCCTCATGATTTTGAAAGGTTTAGATAAGATAGAGACAAGGAAAAACTGTTCCCATTAACTGATGAAACACGGACCAGGGAACACAGATGGAAGGTTTTGGGTAAGAGATGCAGGGGGAATATGAGGAAGAGTTTTTTTTACACAGTGGATGGTAATGAGCTGGAACTCATTGCCCATGAGGGTGGTGGAAGCCGAGACAATCAATGATTTAGGAACATAGGACCATAAGAGCAGGAGTAGGCCATTCAGTCCATCCAGCCTGACCTGCCATTCAATATGATCGTGGTTGATCATCCACTTCAATGCCTTTTCCCCACACTATCCTCATATCCTTTTATCTCATTGATATTTAGAAATGTGTCAATCTCTGCTTTCAACATAAACAATGACTGAGCTTCCACAGCCCTCTGGGGTAGAGAATTCCAAACATTCACAACCCTCTGAGTAGTGAAATGTTTCCTCATCTCTGTCCTAAGTGGCTTCCCACTTATTTTGAATTTGTGTCTGCTAATTCTAGATTCCCCAACCAGGGGTAACATCTTAGCTGCATCTGCCCTGTCTATCTCCTAAAGTATTTTGTAGGTTTCAATGAGATCACCTCTCATTCTTCGAAACTCTAGAGAATAGTTTCCCCAATCTCTCTTCATAGGACAGTCCCGCCATCCCAGGAACAAGTCTGATGAACCGTCGTTGCACTCCCTCTATGGCAATAATATCCTTCCTACGGGCGGCACAGTGGCACAGTGGTTAGCACCGTAGCCTCACAGCTCCAGGGACCCGGGTTCGATTCTGGGTACTGCCTGTGTGGAGTTTGCAAGTTCTCCCTGTGTTTGCGTGGGTTTTAGCCGGGTGCTCCGGTTTCCTCCCACATCCAAAGACTTGCAGGTGATAGGTAAATTGGCCATTGTTAATTGCCCCTAGTGTAGGGAGGTGATCGGGAATATGGGATTGCTGTAGGGTTAGTATAAATGGGTGGTTGTTGGTTGGCACAGACTCGGTGGGCCGAAGGGCCAGTTTCAGTGCTGTATCTCTAAAGTAAGGGGACTAAAACTGCGCACAATACTCCAAGTGCGGTCTAACTAAAGTTCTGCACAATTGTAGCAAGCCTTCACTACTCCTGTACTCAAATCCTCTTACGATAAAGGCTAACATGCCATTAACCTTTGTAATTGTTTGCTGCACCTGCATGTTAGCTTTCAGTGACTTATTGGCAAGGACACCCAGGACGCTTTGTACATCTACACTTCCTAATTTATCATTTAAGAAATACTCTGCACATCTATTCCTGCTACCAAAGTGGATTACCTTACATTTTACAATATTATATTCCACCTAACATGTTCTTGCCCAATCACTGAGTCTGAACAATTTCCCTCGAAGCGGCTCTGCATCTTCCTCACTGTACACATTCCCACCTAGTTTTGTGTCAGACGCAAACTTGGAAATATTACATTTGGTCCCCACATCCAAATCATTGAAATATATTGTGAACAGCTGAGGCCCAATCTCTGATCCCTGCAGTACCCCACTAGTCATAGCATGCCAACGCGAAAATGATCCGTTTATTCCTACTCACTGTTTCCAATCTGTTAACCAATCCTTAATCCATGCCAGTATATTACCTCCTACACCATGTATTTTAATTTTGCGAAGCAAGCTCCTTTGGGGGTTCTACAAACCTTCTGAAAATACAAGTATACTATGTCTGCCAACTCCTCTTAATCAATTCTGTTGTTATAATCCTCAAAATCTCCAACAGGTTCGTCAAACATGATTTCCCATTTATAAATCCATGTTAACTATGCCCAATCAGATCATTATTATCCAAATGTCCATTTATAACATCATTTAGAATTGATTATAGCAGGTTCCCAACGATTAATGTAAGGCTAACAGCTTTGGAATTCCCTGTTTTCGCTCTCCCTCCCTTCTTATATAGTGGGGTGACATTTGCATCCTTCCAATCTGCAGGAACCGCTCCGGAATCGACAAAATTTTTGAAGATGATCAGCAATGCATCCACTATCTCCATAGCTATCTCGTCAAACACTCTGGGACGTAGAATATCAGGTGCTGGGGACAGAGCAACCTTCAGCCCCATTAATTTCTCCAATACAACCTTCTTAGTAATACTAACTTCCTTTAATACATTGCAGTTCTGAAGAAGGGTCACTGACCTGAAACGTTAACTCTGCTTCTCTCGACACAGATGCTGCCAGACCTGCTGAGTGTTTCCAGCATTTCTTGTTTTTATTCAAGATTTCCAGTATCCACAGTATTTTACTTTTAATTTCCTTCAATTCATCATTCCCCCAATCCCTTGGATCTCTAATTCTGGGAGATTTCTTATATGTGTCTCGGTGAAGACAGACACAAAATAATCATGTAGCTTCTCTGCAATTTCGCTGCTCCCATTATAAATTCTACTGACACTGCCTGTGATGGACTCACATTTGTCTTAGCCAAATGTTTCCTTTTTACGTACCTGTAGAAGCTTTTTACAGTCCGTTTTTATATTTTATTCACCCTTTCTTTATCAGTTTCTTCATTCTCCTTTGGTGTATTCTAAAATCCTCCCAATTCTCAGGTTTACTACAATTTATGGCAACTTTATTGTCCTTTAATAGAGTCATAGCGTCATAGAGAGATACAGATACGGCCCTTCGGCCCACCGAGTCTGTGCCTGCCAACAAACACCCATTTATATTAATCTGACATTAATCCCATATACCTTACCACATTCCCACCATTCTCCTACCACCTACCTACACTAGGGGCAATTTACAATGGCCAATTTACCAAGCAACCTGCAAGTCATTGGTTGTAGGAGGAAACTGAAGCACTCGGCTGAAACCTACGTGGTTACAGTAGAACTTGCAAACTCCACTTAGGCAGTACCAAGAACTGAACCCGGGTTGCTGGAGCTGTGAAGCTGCAGTGCTAACCACAGTTTTAATCTTATACAATCCTTAACTTCCTTTGTTGTCCACAGTGGACTGCCTTTACTTTTGGGATTTATGTGCCTGCAAGCAATGTATAGGTGCTGTAAACCATATAATATTTATTTAAAGACTATCGATTGCCTATGTACTATCATACCTTTCAATGTAGTTTCCCAATCCACCTCGGGCAATTTGCCCCTCATACCTTCATAACTTCTTTTGCTCAAATTTAACACCCTAGCTTAAGAGTGAACCACCTTACTTTCAAGCATAATGTAAAATTCTATCACATTATGGTAATTCATCCCTAAAGGTAACTTTACAATACAATTATTAATTATCCTTGTCTCATTACATAATACTAGATCTACAATAGCCTGTTTTCTAGTCGGTTCCTCAACATACTGCTTTAGAAAACCATCCCTAACACACTCTAGAAACTCGTCATTCATAGCATTTGTTCTCACTAGGTTACCCAGTCTATATGAGGATTGAAGTCACCCATGATGACTGTATTGCCCATGTTATATGATTCTCTCATCTCCATTAATGCCATTCCCCACAAAAACACTACTGTTTGATGGCCTACAAACAGCTCCTACCAGTGTTTTCTTCCCCTTGTTGTTTCTTAGCTCCTCCCAAATAGATTCCATATTTTGTTCTTCAGAACTGAGATCCTCCCTTACTAATGTACTGATACCATCCCTTATTATCAGAGCAACATTATGTCCTTTCCCTTTTTGCCTGTCCTTCCTAAAGGTCGAATCTGCTTGCGAATTCAATCCTCAGTCTTGGTCACCCTGTAGCACATTTCCGTTCTGACAATTGGATCATACTCATTTACCTCTATTTGGGCCTTTAAATCATCTACCCTGTTCTGAATACTGAGTGCATTCAGGTACAGTGCCCATAACCGTGTCTTATTGACATTCTGCATTCTAGTTGATGTTCACCTTTGTTTCACCTACCGTTGAATGTCACCTTCTACTTTTCTACCTCCTGTTACCAGCTTTACTTCCTTCCAATTTGATCCTTCCTCCCAATTTCAAAAGAAAACTGGATGGGTGCTTGAAGGAAGTGACCTTGCAGGGCTACGGGATTGAGTGGGGGAGTAAAACTGACTGAATTGCTCCACAGAGAACCAGCACGGTCTCGATGGGCCTAATTGAATCCTTCTGTGTGGTAAGTGACTCTGACTCTATCACTGTCTATGACTGAATGTTGGATATGTCTCCCGTTCATGCCGGAAAGATCCGGATACATAAAATGTCAATGAAACTGTGACGTTAACAACCACTGACAGCTCCGTCCTCACCCTGGTCTGAGGCTCGAGTTCTCGTTTCAGGAGGTGACATAGCTCTGTGACACATCCTTATTGAAACAGAGTCATCTCACATACTGCTCCAGGCTTAGATGTTGGTAGGAAAAGTGCTCTTGGAAAACCCGGAGTGGGTAGGGCAGAGCCCCCTCCTCCTCCTTCGTTACAGAGCTTCCTCTCTCTGCAGCTTCTGCTCCATTTGTTGGTGATGTTACAGAGCCAGAGACACTGTAACTACAGTCCCCATACCTCGTCCAGAGTTGGGGCACAAAATCCTCTGTCCTCCCTGAATGTTTGCAGCAGCTCACAACCCAACCTCCAGGAAACCATCCACAGCACCTTCCACTAACTTTACAATAGCAGAAGTAAGTCAAAAGCCTATAAGTTGCATGCCTGGTCCGTTTAAATAACACTAGAGGGGGTTCCTGCTGCTGCTGCTGAATGTATGTTCAGCTGAGAATGACTAACACAGGGGTCAGTGAACATGTACAGACCAAGTTTCAAAGACGCACATCAAAGCTGTTGGAATGGTACATTGACATCAAATTCAAAACCATCCTCAAATGAACAACACGTGCATGGAACGATTGACCTAGAGCCCTGCCCAGCGTGGGGCATTGTGCAGGCCACAGTAGAAGTGCCCATCTGTGCAAATCGCACTAACAGCACATACATGGTGCTATTGACCTAGAGCCCTGCATCAAAGCTTCTGGAATAGCAGTTTGACATGACATTTCACAACTCCTCTTGCTACTGGTGCACACAATGTACACCCGGGCTAGAGTACTGCACAGCATGGGACAGTGTGCAGGCCACAGCGGAAATGGCTGGGAGCTCAGCTCATACCCTTTTATAGATCCAGGTTTCCACAATGTGGGCAACAGTGCTGCTGTAAGAGCTGAAAATCACCACCAAGAAGAGGTAGAGAGGGAAGGAAATTCACTTTGAAAGGGGACATGGAAATAGACTTGATGGAAGATTTTCAAGAATATGGGAATGGACAGGGGAATGGGACTAATTGGATGGGTGAGGCCATGGAGGGATTCAAACACAAGAATGAGAATATTAAAATTAAGGGTGTTGCCAATGTAGATCAGTGAGCACAGTTGTGATGGATGATCGGGATTTGGTGTGAGTTAGAACACAGGCAGCAGAGTTCTGGATGGGCTGTGGTTTATAGAAGTTTATAACTGGGAAGGTGACCAGGATACAATTGGAAAAATCAAGTAAATAAAGGCATAGATGAGGGTTTATGCAGCAGATGGGCTGAGGCAGAGGTTGTGATCGGTGATATTACAGAGGTGGTAATAGGCAGGGTTGGTGATGTAGGGAATATGGAGATGAATTCAGCTCAGGTATAAATGGAACACAGATGTTGTAAACAGCCTCGGATATTGGGCAGGGTGGGGTAGGTGATTCACAGATAGGAGCTGGAGTTTGTGATGAAGACCAATGGCACTGGCTTCAGTCTTCCTAATATTTACAAGACATAAGAGTATTTCAGTGAAACAGGGTTTACAGATCACCTAGCGGGAAATAGAGACTTATCAGGAGCAAAGATAGGACCCAAGATGAAAGATGAATTTACAAGAACTGTAATACAATTAGCAATGGGTTGACAGCTAATAGCTGGAGGTAGAGATTCACCAGCAACAGTAGCAGCAGCAAGAAGGGCAGAGTAAACTACAGGAGCAGTAATGCAATTAAACATGGTTTGTAGAATTAATAGGTGTATCGAGAGACTTACCAGGGACGCCAACAACAGTCAGGATGGGATCGTAAATATATTGAATTATCTCAAGTGCATACAAAATCCGATCGTCTAATGAGTACCAATCCCAATATGTAGAAAGATAGTAAAGATCCGAGGAGAACTCCTGTCCATTGTTGTAACATTCCAATCTACTGTTCTCAGATTCTGATCCATTGTTGTAACGTTCCAATCTATTGTTCTCAGATTCTGACCCATTGTTGTAACATTCCAATCTATTGTTCTCAGATTCTGATCCATTGTTGTAACGTTCCAATCTATTGTTCTCAGATTCTGATCCATTGTTGTAACATTCCAATCTATTGTTCTCAGATTCTGACCTATCCCTTCCCTCTCTCTGGAGTCACTGATCCCTGTCAGTGCCGAGCGTGATGTTCCCTTTGACGCTATGTGATAACACATTGAAAGAGTCCCTTATTAATAGAAAAGGAAAACCCTCCAGTGACACAATTAGGGCCCATGGAGACTGACATTAATTACAGTTACTGAACAAATAGGTTTAGTTAACCCTTTTCATTTCAACACCTTTTGTACCACAATCAACGATAACATTTGCCCAGTCTGAATGGGATGTATGAGGGTTGCTGAGGGAGGGAAAGGTGGGAATAGCAGATTCACAGGCCAGAATCTTCCAATACTCCTTGGATATGTGATTCGTGACAGAGGACTGGAGGGTTGTCAATGTTGCACCCTGATTAAAAAAGGAGAGGTGGAGTAAACTCTATATTTACTGTCACTGATGGGGAAATTTCTAGAGTTCACATCCCAGGATAAACGTATTTGATGCTGGAGAAAAGAAAAAAAAACATGGACAACAAATGGCCAGCAGGAAGTATATGGTAAGACAAGTCATGTCTAGTAAATGTCAACAACAACAACTTATATTTATATAGTGCCTTTAATGTAATAAAACATCACAAGATGCTTCACAGGAGCATTATGAAGCAACGTATGACACAGAGACACAACAGGAGATATGAGGTCAGATGACCAACAGCTTGGTCCAAGAGGAAGTTTTTATGTAGTATCTTAAGGGAGGAATGTGATGCAGCGTGACAGTGACAGTGGGATCCTGGCAATCTCACCAGAGGCGCAGGCTCATTCCCGGGGGACATGGGTTCAAAGCCCACCATAACTGATGGTGGAATTTAAAATTCAATTATGTAATGCATTCAATTGATGAATAAAAACTGGAATTGAAATCTGGACTTAATAATGTTGCCATGAAGCCATCATCGATTTTTATAACAATCTATCTGGTCCATTAATGTCCTTTAGGGAAGGAGATCTACCATCCTTATCTGTTCTGGTCTCCATGTAACTCAATGTGGTTCACTTTTAACTGTCCTCTGAAATAGTCTAGCAAGCCACTCAGTGTCAAGAATAATTATGGATGGACAATAAAGATGTAGGAATGGTATTCCAGAGATTTTCATAAGGGTCGTTAACTAGTCTAGGACATAACTCTGGACACAGGTCTTTGTGTCTACATTCCTGGCAATGATAATGTGAAGCCTCATGTCCACATATATAAACAAATGTTGTTTATAAACTGTCTAGGACATAACTCTGGACACAGGTCTTTGTGTCTACATTCCTGGCAATGATAATGTGAAGCCTCATGTCCACATTTATAAACAAATGTTGTTTATAAACTGTCTAGGACATAACTCTGGACACAGGTCTTTGTGTCTACATTCCTGACAATGATAATGTGAAGCCTCATGTCCACATATATAAACAAATGTTGTTTATAAACTGTCATCTTTTTGATTGGTTACTCTATGGTTCAAACATGAGAATTACATGAAAGAATGAGACAGCACTCAAAGTTCAAATTAAACACCAATGACTCTATTAGATTCAGTAGGAATACTACTAGTTAACAATTATACAAATTACCCATTCACAATGGACCGGTCAACAATACACCCATTAGTCACAAACATGTTGCAAAGAGTCATGCATACATGATAACCCAGTGAGCATTTCCCTCCCTGCTAATCGTTCTGTCGCTGACCAAGCTCCTCGACCTTATCACTGAATCACTATTTCCAATGATTTTTACACCTTTCATATCAAGGTGGGCTGAATGTTTCACTGACAAGATCACACTGTCCTATCAAAATCCACCGTAGGCTACAGTTGTCCAATGAGATGTCTAATTCTTTGTTCAGACTATGATATGAGATACTGCCTTGCTGGTGAGCATGTGTTTACATTTCCTTCAGTAATTTCATGACCCCTTGTGGATGTAACAGATGCATCAGGATTGTTATCAGAACAAAAAATAGCAGATTTCATTCCTGGTCACAGACACATTTTAAACCACAGGTCAATTAAACAATCCAAATCCCTTACATTCCTGACGTCTTACAAACTGTTACTTCGAGAATTTCTAGTTTATTTGCATTTCAAAACAAGACATTGTAAAGGAATTCATAGAGTCAAGGCAGCTGGAATCTAGAGGCCCCTCCCCCCCACCCCCCACTGAACGATAAAGACAATGACTTAAACCAGGCTCAAAGTACCATCATGGAAGGGTAGTTAGTTAATGACTGACCAATCAAATGAACAGAAATGGCCTTTTACCTAATATGGAACAGAACCAAGCTGGGAAATGTGTATAAATTAAGAGCTTGTAAGACCCCAAAAGCGCACATCATCATCAAGAAGAAGACAGAAGATAGACTCCAATGAAGAGACAAGGTTCCACAGTTAACCGGAGGTTGAGGACCGGGTGTTCCATTGTGAACACAACTGCTGACCACTGCCCTTTGCTCAGTATCACCATGTTCTGCTTATTGTGCAGAACTTCATTCAGTCTGTGAAGCTTGTGAAAACAGCCTTGTATCCATGTAGTTTGATAGCTAGTCTGAGCTGCAAGTCCCTTTTAGATCTGATCTCCCAACATAGACTGTCATTGTAATTGACCTAAGTCTGACAATTACATTAAATCAAACCCCAGATCTTACAAGTGGAGCTGAAACCCGGGACTTTGACTACTGTGCAAACCGAGGCTGTTGGAGCAAAGTTTTGCAAACATAGGAATATTCGTTTGACCAGTGAAAATTCTTGCAGGGATAAACTCTTTCGAGGGGCAGACGATTATACTGACCCAGTGATGTCTCTTTAAATACACATTATGTCACAAAAAGACAATGGGAAGAAGGGTCTCTGGGAAACATATGAGGAAGAGTTAAGCACTAAGTGTAATATGGACAGTATCCAGTCCCTGTTCGGAGACTGTCTATGGAAGCATGAACACGTTCCTTTTAAAATATAGTGAAGTTTATCCAGGCACACGTCTTGGCTAAACATCAGAAGGGTGAAAAGGCTTTAAATCTGACTCCATATCCAGCATCACACAGTGCACAGTGCGATGAGGAAGTGATAGAGTCACAGGTGAGAGAAATAATAGCTCAAAGTGAACAGACTCAGCAGCAACAGCAGACACAGCTACATGAGTTACACAATAAGCTAGTGTCCTTTACTGTCACTATACAACAACAGACACTTAATGCAGGACAAGCTTGTGCAGTTCAGCAGCAGTTAGAGATTGCAGAGAAACATACTGTCACTGTCACACAGGATAATGTCCAGTTGACCCAGCAGTTAGAGGATTCTAGAGGTGTCCTTAGGGAGTTACAGGAGTGACCCCACCGGAAGACAGAGCATGCACAGTACAGGTCTAACATTCAGTGATTGCAAACCCAGAGGGAAAGCAGCTCCCAGGCGGGTGTAGCAGCCGTCACAAAAAGCAGAGTATCACACAGGTGGCACTAAAACGGAGCAGGAGGCCTCGGAGGGGGACAATGTTGGAGCGGGAGAACGTTTACCAATCTGTCCCGTTAAGGTAACCTCCTTGACAGGCTGTCCCGTTAATGTGGTGACAACACCGAATGGAACAGTCTGTTACTCTCAGTCCCACCAAGTCACGTGTGAGATTGAGATATAAAAGGAAAGGAAATCTTTCGGAGCCACAGTAAGGCTTAAACAATGTCTGAGGAGAACAGGAGGAAAAGCTTGTGTTTGAGTAAGTGGGTCTGTTTTTGCATTTGAAGTTTCCTGTTTGATTTCTTTGTCTGTCTCAGCCAGTGTCTATTACGGCCAGTTCCGTCTGGTCCTGCATGCTGTCTGAAAGTAGCTGGTTGTTTAACATGTGTGTATAGTTATATTTTAAATTGGTGTGAGTGGGGAGGACAAAAGTTTTGATAACATGGATGTTGGAGTGTTAAATAGCAATTGCTTTCAGCTGGGAAGGAGACAGAGAGAAAGAAAGAGAGAGAGAGAGAGAGAGAGAGAGTGAGAGAGGGAGTGAGTGAGTGAGAGAGAGAGAGAGGTGTTCCTCCAGGGGGGGATAATGAGTAATGACATTCAGGGACAGAGGAAATGTGAGCTCTGGCACTTTGATTGTTCCTGTAGGTAAAAACCTTGAAAACCCTCTTTCCACCTCCTGCCGCTATGGGTGTGGATGACACGGACTGAAGTTCCTGTGTTTAACCGGGATCTATTCAGAATCTGGCACACTTGAGGCCTTCCACCATCGGTGGATACCGCAGGGGCTGGGATACAAAGAAAAAAGGTGCATCAGTAATGCCGAGAATGGCATTTTAATTTGAGCATTTGGTTTATTTATCTATTTTAATAAAATTATTTTAAAATGTATATAAAGGGGACCTGGGGAATAAAGTCCCCATCGACAAAAATACAAAAGGGGCCTGAGGTATAAAGGCCAGCTTTAAAACAAACGGGGTTAGATCCAGACTAAATCTCCCTCCACACAGTGGAGGGTTTGGAGGTAGAAACAGAGATGTCTAATGAGACCGAGGTCTCTGAACCTCCTCACCTCTCCATGAATAAGAGAAGGAGGCGTCCCTTCACTGCAGATTGCCGAGAGGAACAGGGTCTGTCTCCTGGTTGGTCCTCGGACTCCCTGCGCTACCAGTACCATTGGAGCTCGAGGCCTAAGTTACAGCTTTTTATCCCACAAAATGGAGTGGGTACAGAAGCCTCTGTACCTTTCACAACACGCGAGGTTGGGGGGGGGGGGAGTGGTGAAGCTCCCCTTCTCTGATGGGGGAGACTGTGGATCCACCAGGAGAAAACATTCCATCTCCCACTGGGTCCGGTGTCCTGGGTGGGGCTGAGACCTGTGAGGGTCAACGCTCTCGGCCACCTGTTCCTGCCATCCAGGATGGATCTGACTCGGAGGTTGATTTGAATAATGTTAACAGTGCTCTGTCTGCTGGTATTGTGGCGCTGGCAGGGTGGGAGATGGCCTCCTCTCTCCACCTCGGGTCCCGCTCCGGCTGGATTTCCAGTGTCGAGACACAACTGCCTCCCCCTAGGCTGATCACAAGCCCGGGGACGGAGGGGGAGAGGGTGTCCTGAACCACAGGCACTCATATTCCTAGTTTCCCCAGAGGAATCTAGGAATGACTCCTCCACCATCGATCCTGCGGGTTCGATCATGAGGGAGGTGAGACTAGCTGTCGTGGCCTGGATTTCCACTCCACAGAGTGTGGTGGATGTGTAGGCCACGGGCGGTGACGGCACGGAGGAGGATGGGGACTCGGTGTGGGGCACGGAGGACGACCTTGAATCCATTGCCAGTGAGGCGGTGCACTCCCTCATGCCTCCTACCGAGTCTCCTCTCATGCCCATTGCAGAACTCCGGAACTTCATTGCTGCTTGCAGGGATTGTCACAATAAAGTTCAGCTGGCCCTTGACCAGTGTGTGGAGCTGGCGCTGATCATCGGGTCCCGCTCCGGCTGGATTTCCAGTGTCGAGACACAACTGCCTCCCACTAGGCTGATCACAAGCCCGGGGACGGAGGGGGAGAGAGTGTCCTGCACCACAGGCACTCATATTCCTAGTTTCCCCAGAGAAATCTAGGAATGACTCCTCCATCATCGATCCTGCGGTGGGTGGTAAATGTGAAAAAGATCGTGCGATGTCTGTTCAATGTGTTCCTCTCTGGATTGCTGGGGGAGTGGAAGGCGATGGCAGTTCCACTCTCTCCTCACAGTAAGGTATTGGTGACAGGATGGTGGTATTGTTGACATGAAGATATCCATAGCCAGACTCAACATCAACAGGAGCAGGGGGCGTCTCTCAGCCGTTTTCACAATCTCACAGTCCTCAGGGAAGGGAGATATGCGATGAGCTTTCTGCAGGAAACCCACATTGGGAGACGATGCTACCTGGCTCCTGGAGTGGCAGGGTGACTTGATGGATCAACTCCCTCGACTTGGTGGTCGCCTGGTGGAATCTCCATCCCAACTCCAGTGCCCTCATCAGGAGGCCTCAGGAGGAGAGTTCCGAATTGACCGACTCTACATTTCACAGACATACGCCTCCTGCATCTTGGTGGCCTTCATGTGGCTGGTGCCGTGCTCAGACTACCACCTGGTGTGGGCGGAGTTAACTCCACTCTGCACACGGGAGGGTACCGTGTACTGGCACTTTTTACAACTGGCTGCTGGAGGACGAGCGATTCCATGACTCATTCCGTCGATCTGGGCCGGCTGGAGAAGGAAGCAGGGGGGCGTCCTCTCCCTGAGTCTATGGCGGGATGTGGCAAGCCTCACATCCATGTCTTCTGTCAGAAGTAAGCAAAGGGGTCGACCAAGAGGCGGGAAACCGAGAATGGCGCCTAGAGAGGGAGGTGCTCGACTTGGAGTCCCATCTCAATCAGGCCATCACAGACCCCACGCTGTGACAGGTGTGCAAAGAGAAGAAGGGCGCGCTGAGGGACCTGCAATTCATATCGTCCCGAGGCGCATATTTAAGGTCGCAGATCCAGATCCTGGAAGATTTGGACTGGAAGATTTCCTGTTTCTTCTACTCACTGGAAAAATGGCCGGGGGTCCATAAGCAGCTCGCTGAGCTGCTGGCAGATGACGGATCCTCCATCACGGATCCGGAGGGAATGGGCTTCCTGGACCGTACCTATTACAGTGTGTTGATTTCTCTGAACCACTCCAGCGAGGACACGTGCAGAGTTTTATAGGAGGACCCGCCGAAGGTCAGCCCGGAGGCTGCGAAAGAATTGGAGTCTCCGCTCACATTGGCGGAGCTGTACGGTGCCCTCCACCAGTTCTCAAGGAGCAAATCGCTGTGGCAGGATGAGCTGACCATGGAGTTTGGCAGCGTGTTCCTGGATGTCCTGGGGGACAAATACATGCGGGTCCTGGGGGAAAGCCTGGCGACTCGTGAGGTGCCCCTCTCGTGGCACAGGGCGGTTGTCATCCTGTTGCTGAAGAGGGGTGATCTCTGCTTGCTTACGAACTGGCGTCTGGTCTCCCTCCTTAACACGGATTATAAGATCTACCCCGTCCAGGAATTCCCAACACAAAGAGAGAAGCATCTCGAGAGACACTGTAACTGCAGTCCCCAAACCTCGTCCAGAGTTAGGTCACCAAATCCTCTGTCCTCCCTGACTGTTTGCAGCAGCTCACAACACAGCCTCCAGAAAACCATCCACAGCACCTCCACCAACTTTATAATAGCAGAAGTAAGTCAAAGGCCCCTCACCTTTAAGCTGGATGCATAGTCATTTTAAATAGCACTAGAGGGGGTTCCTTGTGCTGCTGACTGTATGTTCAGCTGAGAGAGACTGACACAGGCAGTCAGTGGATAAGCACAGACCAAGTTTGAAAGATGTATATCAAAGCTGCCTGAATGGCTGATTGACACCATATTCAGACCCCTCCTCATGCTACAGACACACACACACGTTACACCCACGCTAGCACCCCGGCCAGCCTGGGTGTCCTGCACAATGTACTGGATGTGACCGGCAGTGCAGCTCACACCATTTTATGGATCCAAACTTCCACAGCACCAGTGGAGCTGGAGAGATGAAATGTGTGGTCAGTTTCAGGAATATTGGAAATGGACAGGGGATTGGGATAATCAGAGGGGTGAGGCCATGGAGGGATTTGATCATACGAGTGGGAATATTAAAATTGAGGTGTTACTGGACTAAGAGACAATGTAGGCCAGTGAGCACAGGGATGTTGGGTGAACAGAATTTGGTGTAAATTAGAAGAATGCAGCAGAGTTTTGGATGACCACAAGGTTACAGAGAGTAGAATGTGGGAGAGCAGCCAGGAGTGTGTTAGAATAGTCAAGTCTCGAGATAACAAAGGCATGGATGAGGGTTTCAGCAAAAGCTGAGACCATCCAGTGTCTACCCCTGTCCACCTCAAAGACTGCCCTGTGTCCTATCCTCAGGCTGGTGGGGTATCAATGGACCCTCATCCAGTGTCTACCCCTGTCCATCTCAAAGGCTGCCCTGTGTCCTCTCCTCAGGCTGGTGGGGTATCAATGGACCCTCATCCAGTGTCTACCACTGTCCATCTCAAAGACTGCCCTGTGTCCTATCCTCAGGCTGGTGGGGTATCAATGGACCCTCATCCAGTGTCTACCCCTGTCCATCTCAAAGACTGCCCTGTGTCCTAACCTCAGACTGGTGGGGTATCAGTGGACCCTCATCCAGTGTCTACCCCTGTCCATCTCAAAGACTGCCCTGTGTCCTATCCTCAGGCTGATAGGGTATCAGTGGACCCTCATCCCTCGATTTGCAGGGACTGTGACTCCTCTTTATGAACTACCTAATGATGGCGATGACCAGATTTAACCCGGTTGGACTGAAGAGATCACGGAAGCAGTAACACAATTGAAGAAATCTGTCGCACAACGTGTCTTATCTCACCTAACCCTGACAATACTTTCCACATGGAGTTGGGGGACACAGTGAAAAGCTTGACTGCTGACCTATGTAGAGAAAACCAGGAGAAACTACTCCCTATTGTGAATGATCCAGAATTGTGTGTGGGTCTGAACTGATTTACTCAGTTTGTGAAGGACATTAGTTAACCACGTTCTGGGGCATCAAACATTTCACTTACATCACGGGGTTCAACAGGGTGATACTGCCCAGTCCATTATAAACGTTACCATTACAGGAAAGCAATAATAATAGTATTCCGCTGTCAGAGAGTCGTAGTCATTTCAGCAGGGAATGAGGCCATTCGGCCCATCGAGTCCATGCCAGCTCTTTGTAGATAAATCCAGTCAGTCTCATTCCCCAGCTCTGTCTCCATGTTCCTGCAAGTTTATTTCCCTCAATTGTTCATCCAATATCCTTCTGAAATCATTCACCATCTCTGTTTCCACCACCCTCGTAGGCAGTGATTTCCAGGCCTTTCCCACTCGCTGTGTAAAAAAGTTGTTCCTCACATCCTCCGTATCACTTGTCCACAACCTGAACTCTAGTCCTTGCACCATTAACTAATGGGAACATATTTTCCTGTCTACATTATCCAAACATGTTACCATCTTATATACCTCTATCAAATCTCCTCTTAATCTCCTGTACTCCATGGAAAACAATCCGAGCTTTTCCAAACTAACCTTGTAGCTAAAATCCTCCATCCCTGGAACCATTCTGGAAAATCTCCTCTGCACCCTGTCAAGGACCCTCAGATCCTTCCTAAAGTGTGGTGAACAGAACTGGATGCAGTACTCCAGTTGGGGCATAACGAGAGCTTTATAAATTTTCAGCATGACTTTACTTATTCTGTACTCACTACCTCTATTTACGAATCCAAAGATCTCATGTGCTTTACGAACGACTCTCTCAATATGTCCTGCCACCTTTAAGTATCTATGTACATGAAACCTATGTCCTTCTGTCTCTGCACACTCTTGAGAACTGTACCACACTCTTGAGAACTGTGCCATTAAGTGTACACTGCCTCAACCTGTTACTTCTGATAAAATGTATCACCTCACACCTGTCCATATTAAATTCCATCTGCCGCTTGGCTGCTCATTCTGCTAGTTTATCTATGTCCTGTTACATTGATCGGTATCAACCTCACTGTCTGCTGCGCCTCCAAGTTCGTCATTATCAGCAAATTTTGAAATATTGCTCTGTATTCCAATCTCCAAATTATTTATACATATCATAAAAAAGCAGTGGTCCTAGCACTGACCCTTGGGGAACATCACTGTCTACCTTCCTCCAGTCTGAAAAACAACTATCTACCACAACTCACTGTTATCTTTCATTAAGCCAGTTTCTGTATTACCCAAGCTGTCCTACCCTCCTATTCCATGATCATCAATTAACTGTCCAGCTGTCACTAACAGACTGTGAAAGAAACTACAAGTGCAGATTAAAATTAAGTGAAATGCTAAATGTAAAAAATAACTAAATTTTGGAAAGAGATCAACTCAAAATTCAGTCACTCATTAACTTTACTGCATCTAGCACTCTGTACAAACCGTACTCCCTAAATCTGGACTCTGTGCAATTTACTGCATTTAGAGTTTAGGGAGAGAATTCCAGGGCTTAGGGATGAGAACAGAAAATGCCGGAAATACTCAGCAAGTCTGGCAGCATCTGTGTAGAGAGAAATAGAGTTAATGTTTCAGATCTGTGACCATTCATCAGAACTGGTAAACGTTAGAAATGTAACAGTCTTTGAGCAACTGAAAGAGGAGAAGGGGGAAGAAGAAGAAGAAGGAAGGACAGTCATGGGACAGAGAGGGGAGAGATTAAATGACAGACTGTCACATTTCTAACGTTTACCAGTTCCGATGAAGTGTCAGAGATCTGAAACATTAACTCTGTTTCTCTCTACACAGATGCTTCCAGACTTGCTAAGTATTACCAACACTTTATGTTCTCATTTCAGAGTTCCAGCATCCGCAGTATTTTGTTTTTATTTTAGTGTTTAATTCACTGCCACTTCTCCTCCAGGAATGCCTACCTTGAAGAAGTTCTGCTCTTCTCTTCCAAGCTTAGGGCCTCGGCAGCTGAAGGCACGGCTACCAATGGTAGAGTAATTAAAATGGGGTATGCTCAAGAGGCCAGAATTAGGCTGATATAGGGAGCTGTGAGGCAACGAGGGATTAGAAAAGAAGGCTAAGAGTTTTAAAATTGAGGTGTTACTGACCAGGATCCAATGTAGGTCAGTGAGTACAGGGTGTGATGGGTAAACAGGACTTGGTGTGAGTTAGGACATGGACAGCACTGTTTTGGATCACCTCAAGTTTATAGAATGTAGATTGTGGGAGACCAGCCAGGAGTGTGCTGGAATAGTCAAGTCTACAGGTAACACAGGCAAGGGCAAGTGTTTCATCAGCAGAACAGCTGAGAGAGGGGCAACGTTGTGTGATGATACGGAGGTGGAAATAGTCAATTTTAGTGACAGCATGAATATTTGACAGGAATATCATCGCAGGGTCAACTATGACAGCAGTTTGTGAACAGTTTGGTTTAGTCTCAGACAGTTGTCAAGGAGAGGGATGGAGTATGTAGCGAGGGAGGGTTTGATGTGGGGTTTGAAAACATTGGCTTCAGTCTTAGTTTAGTTTAGTTTAGAGATACAGCACTGAAACAGGCCCTTCGGCCCACCGAGTCTGTGCCGACCATCAACCACCCACTTATACTAATCCTACACTAATCCCATATCCCTACCACATCCCCACCTGTCCCTATATTTCCCTACCACCTACCTATACTAGGGGCAATTTATAATGGCCAATTAACCTATCAACCTGCAAGTCTTTGGCATGTGGGAGGAAACCGGAGCACCCGGAGGAAACCCACGCAGACACAGGGAGAACTTGCAAACTCCACACAGGCAGTACCCAGAATTGAACCTGGGTCGCTGGAGCTGTGAGGCTGCAGTGCTAACCACTGCGCCACTGTGCCGCCCAATATTTAATTGACATGGCAGATGTGTGAGGTGGTACGTTGTGGGAATATTTTACTATATTATTTGTTCATGGGATGTGGGTGTCGCTGACTAGACCAGCATTTATTGTCCGTGCGAAGGTGATGGTGAGCTGCATGCGGATGCATGAGGAGAGATAATATAAGCTAAATGGTTCCACTTTACAAGTGGTGAGAATAAAAGAGAGACCTGGGGTGTTTGTGTGCAATCTTTGAAGTTAGCTGGACAGGTTAACAAACAGTTAACAAAGCAAATAGATACTTAGGCTTTATTAATAGAGACACAGAGTAGAATAGGATGTTATATTAAACCTATAGAAAAGACTAGTTCATCTCCAAGTGGAATATTGTGTCCAATACTGGGAAACCCACTTTAGGTACCACATGAAACCTTTGGAGAGGGGATAAAAAAGTTTTGCTGGAACTGTTCCAGGGATGAGGGATTACAGTTATGTAGCTGGGATGGTTCACCTTAGAGTAGGGAAATTTAAAAGGAGATCTGATCGAAATGTTTAAGATTATGTGGAGTTTAGATAAATTAAATAAAATGCAATTGTTTCCAACGTATGAGGGGCCATTAACCAGAGGACACAGTTTTACGGTGATTGGAAACAAGAAGCAGAGGTGACACAGGGATTTTTTTATGCAATGGGTGTTTAGGATTTGCAATGTATTGTCTGATAGGCTGAAGGATACAGATTCAATAGTAGATTCCAAACGGCAATTGGATAGATATCTTAAGGCGAACGAAATGGAAGAATCTGGGAAAGAGCCCGGGTGTGGGATTAACTGGAAGCTCTTCAAAGGTGACAGCACAGACTTGATGGACCAAATGGCCTCCTTCAGTGCAATGCTATTCTATAATTCTATGATTGTTCCTGCCTGTACTTACCCAATACTCCTATCCTTTCACCAGGTGTTTGATAATGTACCACATAACAGCTGTGTTACCAAATTAGAAACATATGGGATTAAAGGACCAATGCCAGCCGTGGCTCAGTTTGCAGCTCTCTCCCCTTTCAGTCACAAGCTTCTAGGATCAAGTGTCACTGCAGGACTTGATCACAAGAATCAAGGCTGACACTGCAGTGCAATACCGAGGGAGTGTTGCACTGCCAGATGCACCGTCCTTTGAATGAAACGTTAAACCAAGGCCCCGTCTCTCCTCTCAGGTGGATGTTAAATATCCCATCGTACTATTTAGAAGCAGAGTAAGGGAATTATTCCCTGTGTCCTGGTCAATATTTATCATTCAATCAACATCACAAAAACAGGATTGATTATTATCACATTGCTGCTTGTGGGAGTTTGTTCTCCTTCATTGATTACAAGAGTGACCACACTTTAAAAAGTACCAGTTGGGAGTAAGATGCTTTGTGACGTCCAGTGGTCATGAAAGGCGCTATAGAAATGCAGCTCTTTTTTATATTCAATGCCAGCATGCAGGAAATTAGCTAAGTGACAGAAAGCAGAGAGTAGTGGAGAATGGTTGTTGTTCAGTCTGGAGGGAAGTACACAGTGGGATTCCCCAGGGTCACTGTTGGGATCACAGTTGCTGTAAGTTAATACAATGGACTTGTATACAGAGGGGATAATGTCAAAGTTTTCAGATGGCAGGAAACTCAGAAATGTTAATAAACAGTGTGAAGGATAGTAACAGACTTCAGGAGGACAGAGACTGACTGGTAAAATGGGCAGGAACATGGCAGATGTAATTTAAAACAGTGAAGTGCGAAGTGAGACATTTGGTGAGGACGTATGAGGAGAAACAATATAAACTAAATGGTACAATTATAAAGTGGGTGAAGGATTAGAGAGACCTGCGGTGTACACACACAGATCATTGAAGGTAACATGTAGTGTCCTTTGTGTTAGAGAGAGGCACAGAGTAATAAAATTCAGGAGGAAATGCTGATTTTTACACATCATTGGTTTGGTCCCAGCTGGAGAATTGTGTCCAATTCTGATATGATTTTCAAGAATATGGGATATGGACAGGGGAATGGGACTAATTGGAGGTGTGAGGCCATGGAGGGATTCAAACGCAAGAATTAGAATATTTAAATTAAGGTGCTGCCAGACTGGGAGCCAATGTAGATCAGTGTGCACAGGGGTGATGGGTGATCAGGATTTGATGTGAGTTAGGATACAGGCATATGAGTTCCGGATGGGCTGTGGTTTATGGAGGATTATAACTGGAAGGGTGACCAGGACAGAATTGGAATAGTCTAGTGTGGATTTAACAAAGGCACGGATGAGGGTTTATGCAGGAGATGTTTTGAGACAGAGGTGGAGACGGGTGATATTACAGAAGTGGCAGTAGGCAGGTTAAGTGATGGAGAAAACATGGCGATGAACTCAGCTCAGTTATAAATAGAACATAGAGGTAGTAAACTGTCTGGTTCAGCCTCAGACATTGGCTAATGAGGTGGATACAGACAGTGGATCGGGAACAGATTTTGTGAGAGAGACTGAAGACAGAGGCTTCAGTATTCCCAGGATTTACATGGCAAGAACACAAATCAGTGACATATGGTTGATAGATATAATAGTTGGATACAGAGACTTCCCAGGGACACCAATAATAGCGAGGATGGGATAGTAAATCGTTTCAATCATCTTTAGTGCATAATAGATGCGCATTTCTAATGTTCTCCAATAATAATCTGCAGTAACTTCGCCAAACCAATAGGAAAAACTCTTGCTGCCCATTTTTGTAACATTCCAATCTATTATTCTCAGATTCGGATCCATTTTTGTAACATTCCAATCTATTATTCTCAGATTATGATCCATTGTTGTAAAACACCAATCTATTGCTCTCAGATCCTAATCAATCCTTTTCCGCTCTCTTTAGCTGCTGTTAGTGTGGGGGTGACGCTCCCGGCTTGGAACAACACATTGGAGGAACTCCCTTAGTAATAGAAGTGGAAAACTCTCCAATGACACAATTAGGATCCATGGAGACTGACATTAATTACACACACTGAACAAACAGATACAGTTAACCCCTGTCAAACCAGCATTTAGTGTTCCAAAATAAAGTATAACAGTGACCCAGACTGGATGGGATGTATGAGGTTTGTTGAGGGAAGGAGTAGAAGAGGCACTGGCCAGAAGCTTTCACTCCTCCTTGGCTATGGGAGTAGTGACAGGGGAGTGGAGGACTGTAAATTATGCACCCTGTTTAAAAAAAGAGATGGGATAAACCCTGTAACTTCTGACCAAACAGTCTTATGTCGGCGGTTGGAAATTTCTGGAGGCCATAACCCAGCTCAAAAATATATCTTTCTTGGAAAAACGTCTGATAATAAATGACAAACAGGATGGATTTCTTGATAACCAATCATGTCTGATAATCTTGATCAAGTTAGTTGATGACATAACTGTGAGTGTTGATGAGGTCAGCTTGTTTCGTGTTATGTATATGAACTTTCAAAAGGCCTGTGATCAAATGACATTTCATAGACTTGTTATGAAAAATGGATGACATGGATTACTGTGACAATGATAGTGTGGATATGACATTGACTCAGGGACAGAAAGCAGAGAGAAGTTGTGAACAGACATTGTTTATTCTGGGGGAGGGGGAGTGTACAGTGCTATTTCTCAGGGGTCCGTGTTAGAACCAGTGCTGTTCCTGACATATAGATAGATACATGATATAGAATTAAATGTAAAAATAAACAATTTCAACTCCTGCAGATGACATGATACTCATATGCAAGAGTGGCAAAGGCGCAGACCACAGAATTATCCAACCTCACAGACTGTGTATTTTTTTTTATTTATCATGGACTCTCATCCAACACCAGTGTATTTCTCACTCTAAGTTATTTGTGTATGATTCTCGTGTCTGCGTGAATGTGTAGCGTACATGTTTATTATTTTATTTAGATCCAGTTTAGTTTGTTAAGTATAATAAACTCACCTCTTGTTTAATCTCAAGAAAACCTGTCTGATTGGCTCTTTCACGAGCACAATAAAAGTATAAGGTAAAATACTCACTGAGGTGGTCAGCACGTCCACTGCTATAAAGGAATAAAGCCTATTGTGGTCAAATATGAGATAGGACAAGAGGGGACCTGGGACCACTCCTCACATGGCTGTAACAGAAATTGATTGTAACCCAATGACAAACGAGAAATTAGAAGTAGGAAAAAACAATTGATTCCCAGAAAAAAATGAAGATTTCAATGTAGATTTTATTGTGGCTTTCGCTGCTACAGCACTAAAAAGTTCACATTCGGAGACAGTACCATCCTAAGCCACAGTTTATGAAAATATGAACAGATGAATTAGGAGCAGGAGTAGGGCACTCGGCCCCTCAGGCCTGCTCTGCCATTCAATAAGATCATGACTAATCTGATTGTAAACTCCACTTCACATTTCCACCAGCCCCCGATAACCTTCAACCCCTTGCTTATCAATAATCTATCTACCTCTGCCTTACAAATATTCAAAGACTCTGCTTCCAGCGCCTTTTGAGGAAGAGATTTCCAAAAACACACGACCCTCACAGGAAAAAAATCTCCTCATCTGTGTGTTAAATGGGTGACCCCCACCCCTTATTTTTAAATAGTGACCCCTAATTCTAGATTCTTCCACAATGGGAAACATCCTTTCCACATCCACCCCGTCAAGACCCCTCGGAGTCCTATATGTTTCAATCAAGCCGCCTCTTACCCTTCTAAACTGCAGCGGATACAAGCCTAACCTGTCCAATATTCCCTCATAAGACGGCCCGCCGATTCCAGGTATCAGTCTAATAAGCCTTCTCTTTACTGCCCCCAATACATTTACATTTTTCTATTAACAAGGAGACCAAAACTGTACACAGTACTCCAGATGTGATCTCACCAATGCCCTGTGAAACTGAAGCATGACCTCCATACTTTGGTATTCAATTTCTCTTGCAGTAAACAATAACATTCTATTAGTTTTCCAATTACGTGCTGTACCTGCATACTAGCCATTTGTGATTCATGCACTTGGACACCCAGATCCCTCTGCATCTCAGAGCACTGCAATCTCTCACCATTTAGATAACAGGCTTCCTTTTTATTGTTCCTGCCAAAGTGGGCAATTTCACACTTTCCTGCAGTATACTCCATTTTCCAGGTCTTTTCCCACTCACTTAACCTATCTATATTCCTTTGCAGTCCCCTATGTCCTGTTCACAACTTAGTTTCCTACATATCTTTGTGTCATCGGAAAATTTAGCAACTATACCTTCGGTCCCTTCATCCAATTCATTTATATAAATTGTAAAAAGGTGAAGCCCCAGCACTGATCCCCATCGCACACCACTTGTTTAATCTTGCCAACCAGAAAATGACCCATTTATGCCGACACTCGGTTTCCTGTTCGCTACTCAATCTTCTATCCATACCAATAAGTTACTCCCTTCACCATGAGCTTTTATTTTCTGCGATAAACTTTGATGTGGCATCTTATCAAATGCCTTATAGAAATCTCAGTACAGTACATCCACCGGTTCCCCTTCATCCGCAGCACATGTAACTCCATCAAAGAACTCCAACAAACTGATTAAACATGATTTAACTTTCATAAATCCATGTTGATTCTGCCTGATTACCTCGATTTGGTCTAAGTGCCGATTATACCACCTCTAATAATAGCTTCCAACTTTTTCCCCAAGACAAATGTGAAGCTAACTGGCCTGTAGTTTCCTGCTTTCTGTCTGCCTCCCTTTTTGAATAAAGGAGTTACATACAGAGTGAAGTGACTCGGTACAGGTTAAAACCCTGTCTGCTGGAAAGTTGAGTAATGTAGCTGGAAGGTTAGGGATTACACTCCGTCCAAAAGCTAGGAAACCCGAAATAGTAAGACTGTGACCAACCATATTTCACTTGAAGCTGAAGGCTCAAACAGGGTTAGAATCACTAACAGATAGAGTAATGTTAGCTAAGGTAAAACTAGAACAGAAGAGACTTGAATTAGAATTCCAGAGAGAGCGAGAAAGAGCAGAATGAGAGTCAAGAAAGGGAAAATATAAGAGTGTTCCAGAAGGAGAAGGAGGAAAGGGAGTTAAGACAGCTCAAACAACTAGAGGAATTCCCAGTACACCCAGTGAAGGCACAGCTGCTGACGGAGCAATCCCGAGCTCAGGACCATGTGCTGAGCTCTTAAAGTTCTCCCATTTAATTATAAAGTTCAATGAGGAGGATATGGCAGCACTTTTCATTACTTTAAAAAAGTTTTTAAAGCAACTGCAATGACCGTCAGAGAACTGGATGCTGTTTTTACAAAATAAAATGACAGGAAAGATGAAAGTTCATCAGATTATGAGCGGACTGAAAATGCTATCCTGGGCCCATATGAGATAGTACTGGAACTGGACCAGCAGAAATTCAGAATCTTTGTAAAGCAGCTTGACCAAACCTACCTGGCGATTGAAAGAGTTAAGCAATTTCGGAACATTGGAACATCGGAGCAGCAGTAGGACATCGAGCCTGTTCCACCATTCAATATGATAATAGCTGATCATCCACTTCAATGCCTTTTTCCGACACAATCCCCATTTCCCTTTATGTCACTGGTATTTAGGCCGAGGCATTGAGGAACAGAGTCGGGACGTCATGTTGCAGTTGTGCATAACTTGGTTCGGCCGCATTTGGAGTATTGTGGGCAGTTCTGGTCGCCGCACTACACAAAAGATGTGATTAAGCTAGAGAGGGTGCAGAAAAGATTCACAAGGATGTTGCCTGGTTTGAAGGGATTGAGTTATAAAGAGAGACTGGATAGGCTGGGACTGATTTCCCTGCAGCGAAGGAGGCTGAGAGGAGACATGATAGAGGTATATAAAATTATGAGAGGCAGAGATAGGGGAGATGGCCAGAGTCTGTTTCCCATGGTAGGGGTGACTAAAACTAGAGGGCATAGATTTAAGGTGAGAGGGAGGAGGTTTAAAGGGATCAAAGGGGTAAATGTTTCACACAAAGAATAGTGGGTATCTGGAATGAACTGCCTGAGGAGGTGGTGGAGGCAGGAACAGTAACGACATTGAAGAGGCATCTGGACAGGTACTTGAATGAGCAAGGCATAGAGGGATATGGAATTAATGCAAGAAGTTGGGATTAGTATGGATCGACATAATAGTCAGCCCAGACGCGGACGGCCGAATGGCCTGTTTCTATGCTGTACTACTCTGTGACTCCATTTATAAATCTGTTAATATCTGCTTTAAACATACTCAATGACTCAGCTTCCACAGCCCTCTGGGGTAGAGAATTCCAAAGATTCTCAACCCTCAGAGAAAAGACATTTCTCCTCATCTCTGTCCGAAGTCGATTTCCACTTATTTTGAAATTGTTTCCCCTGGTTCTAGACTCCCCAACCAGCGGAAACATGTTAGCTGCATCTACCCTGTCTATCACTTTCAGTATTTTGTAGGTTTCAATAAGATCACCTCTCATTCTTCGAAACTCTAGAGAATACAGGCCCAGTTTCCCCAATCTCTCTTCATGGGATGGTCCCGCCATCTCGGGAACAAGTTTGATGAACCGTCATTGCACTCCCTCTGTGATCATAACATCCTTCCTAAGGTAAGGGGACCAAAACTGCACACAATACTCCAGGGGCAGTCTAACCAAGGTTCCATACAATTGCAGCAAAACGTCACTACTACTGCACTCAAATCCACTTCAATAAAGGCTAACATACCATTAGTCTTCCTAATTGCTTTCTGCACCTGCATGTTTGTTTTCAGTGACTTATTGATGAGGACATACAGGTCCCTTTGTACAACTACACTTTCTAATCTCTTACCGTTTAAGAAATACTCTGCACATCTGTTCCTGCTACCGAAGTGGATAACCTCACATTTTTCCACATTATATTTCAACTGCCATGTTCTTGCCCACTCACTACGGCTGTCCAAATCCCCTTGAAGCCGCTTTGCATCTTCCTCATCAACACTCATTCCCATCTAGTTTACTGGCATCTGAAAACCTGGAAATATTACATTGGTCCCCACATCCAAGTCATTGATACATATTGTGAACAGCCGGGGCCCAAGCACTGATCCCTGCAGTACCCCAGCCTGCCAAGGCAAGAATGACTCATTTATTCCTACTCTCTGCTTTCTGCCTGTTAACTAATCCTTAATCCATGCCAGTACATTATCTCCTATCCCATGTGCTTCAATTTTACTAACCAACCTCCTGTCGGGGACTTTATCAAAAGCCTTCTGAAAATCCAAGTATACCACGTCCACCGAATTCCCTTTATCAATTCTGTGAGCAACATCCTCAAATAACTCCAACAGATTCGTCAAACATTGTTTCCCATTTATATATCCATGTTGACTATGCCCAATCATATCCATTTATCACATTCTTTAGAATAGAGTATAGCTTGTTCCCAGCGACTGATGTAAGGCTAACATGTCTGTAGTGCCCTGTTTTCTATCTCTCTCCATTCTTAAATACTGGGGAGACATTTTCTATCTTCTAATCTACAGGAACAGTTCCAGAATCTACAGAATATTGAAAGATATTCACCAATGCATCCACTATTTCCAAAGCTTCCTCTTTCAACACTCTGGGATGTAAAATATCAGGTCCTGGGGACTTGTCAACCTTCAGCTCCATTAATTTCTCCAAGACAACCTTCTTACTCATACTAATTTCATTCATTTCCTCATTCTCCCGAGTCCCTTGGATCTGTAATTCTGGGAGATTTCTTGTATCTTCCTCAGTGAAGGCAGACACAAAATAATCATTTAACTTCTCTGCCATTTCTCTATTCCCCATTATAAATTCTCCTGACACTGCCTGTAATGGACCCACATTTGTCTTAGCGAAACGTTTCCTTTTCACGTATCTATAGAAGATTTTACAGTCCATGTTTGTGTTTTTTTTGGCCAGTGATATGAGCGCTCAAGATAGAGCCCACATATGAAACCCTCAGAGCGGTGATCCCTCTCGAGGAGTTCACAAACTCGCCCCCCTCCCAGTACAACCCACAAAGAGGGACAGAAGGTTCAAAGGTATTCTGGCTGATGAATTTTCCCATGTTCACAAAGCCTTAACCCCAGAGGAAAACCCATTCCTCGTCACCCCAAAGATCCGAGAATAAAAGGTGGAAGGGAGATCGGAGCCCGAGCAGCCATGGGCAAGAAGCAGGACACACAAGGGTCCATCCTCAGGCCAAATAGGTGCTGAGAGCAGGAGTAATGGCTGAAGATCTGCGTGTTTCCACTGTAATAAGGCAGGTCACCATTGAGTTGACTCATGAAAGTGACGGGGAAAACCTGTAGGATTAATCAGAGTCCACCAGATCAGTGCTGGAAAACGGGCCCTGATGGAAAGCACTGCAGGTCAGGCTGTGCCTTTAACTGTAACAGTCAGACACAGTAACCCCACCACAGAGAGTGCAGGAAAACTTAACAAAATCCCAGAGAGTTACAGGAATTTGTATTCCAAGGAAAAGTGACCCCATACCCCTCGAGTGGGGCAAGCAAGCCCATAGTCATACTGAGGGATACAGGGGCCAAACAAACACTTCTGCTGGGAAAAGACCTTTACCCGAGAGAGTGCAGTGAACGCTAGAGTGTTAGTGAATGGTATCGGAAGATGATATATGACCATACCTGTATATCGACTGCACTTGGAATGTGACCCAGTTTAAAGACTGGTAACCATGGGGATTGCACCTAGTTTACCGGTGGAGGGGTCGATCAGCTCCTGGGTAATGATCTGACAGGGGAAAAGGTGGCAGCTTTCCCAGTAGCTCTGGAGAGACCAAAAGAGGTCAGGGAGACAGAGCGGTTCCAGGAGAAATAAACACAAGAAATGCTGGAATCACTCAGCAGGTCTGGCAGCATCTGTGAAAAGAGAAGCAGAGTTAACGTTTCGGGTCAGTGACCCTTCTTCGGAACAGTTACGGGAGAAGGTCCCTGGCATTCTTACTGATTGTGTGGTGACTCGGTCCATGGCCAAACAATCCCCTGAACTGACACTGCAGACGGATGACCCTACTGTCTGGTTATCTGAAACCTTCTTGGGAAGTTAGAGGACCCAAAGGATGTGTTAAACAAATCGTCCTTAGTTGAGGCTCAACAACCTGACCCAGTGTTAAAAAAGGCACAGACTGTCCAAACCAAAACTGAAGCAGAGGGAGTTGCAGAGTGTTACTATTTAAAGAACGAGGTGCTAATGAGGAAGTGGAGACCTCCTTACAGACCTGCGGATGAAGAGTGGACAGTGCTTCATCAGATACAGATGCCACTGAGGTACCTTAAAGAAATATTAAGAATGGCCCACGAACTTCCAATGACTGGACATGTCGGTATATGAAAAATCGAACCCTGCATAAGACAGCATCTTCACTGGCCACGACTCCATAAAGATGTGATGGAGTTCTGTCAAACTGGTCACATGTGCCAAGTTGTGGGGAAGCCCCAAGCTGCAATAAAACCTTCACCCCTAATTCCCATACCAGCTTTTGGGGAACCCTTCAGCAGAATGCTAGTGGATTGTGTGGGACACCTGCTGAAAACAAAACGGGATTACCAGTCTCTTCTCACCATTATGGATGTGGTGACCCGATTCCCAGAGGCCATTATCCCGAAGATCTATCTCTGCCAAGGAGGGGCTAACCCAATTCTTTCCCCGA